>NC_133788.1:1579963-1582258 GCF_003597395.2 Chelonoidis abingdonii | reverse complement strand
GGGGGGCTAGGGAGGGGCTGGCTGTCCCGCCTGGGACCTCGGTGCCCCATAGGGGGGCTAGGGAGGGGCTGGCTGTCCCACCTGGGACCTCGGTGCCCCATAGGGGGGCTAGGGAGGGGCTGGCTGTCCCACCTGGGACCTCAGTGCCCCATGTGGGGATGGGGATAGGGAGGGGCTGGCTGTCCCGCCTGGGAGCTCGGTGCCCCATATGGGGATAGGGAGGGGCCGGCTGTCCCATCTGGGACCTTGGTGCCCCATAGGGGGGCTAGGGAATGTCTGGCTGTCCCATCCGGGAGCTCGGTGCCCCATATGGGGATGGGGATAGGGAGGGGCTGGCTGTCCCGCCTGGGACCTCGGTGCCCCCATGTGGGGATGGGGATAGGGAGGGGCTGGCTGTCCCACCTGGGACCTCGGTGCCCCATGTGGGGATGGGGATAGGGAGGGGCTGGCTGTCCCGCCTGGGACCTTGGTGCCCCCATGTGGGGATAGGGAGAGGCTGGCTCTTCAGTCTGGGACTCCCCCTCACATGGCTGTTGCAGTCTCCTGTCCCAAACTTCTGAACTGCTCTTTGCCACGTTTGTTGGCTCCGTCCTGTTTGGGGTTGTGTTGCTTAGCTGCACAGCTGGCCCTGTCACCAGCAGGCTTGGGCGAGCGGGGACACAGCTTGTTTTCTGGCTGTTGTTACATGCAGTCAACCTATAGTATTTATCTGGCGCTATCCCATGGACCCCCTCTGCCCAGGGCCCTGTGATGGGCAGTGGGAAGCTGTGTCAAACCCACCCATGGGAAGGACAGAGAAACCTAAAAGTCACTGGGCAAGATGTTCAAAATGGGTGTCTACATGTAGGCATCTACATCTCTGCATAGCCCCCCGATACGCTTGGTTTGACCCAGCTCTGCTCCAAGAGTGTCTCTTGACATGAGTGGGAATCACACCAGTTCCTTGAACTCACTTTCATCTCCTGTCTCTCTAGGATTTTATACTGTGCACATTGTCATGGGAACCAAGTTCCTGGGGCTGAGGATAGGGATCAGCCCCATGGGGGTTGGGAAGGCAAATTAATGCATGTCTGGAAAGCACCCAGAGATCCTGAGATGGAAGGTGTAGGCATTAATTCATTAGTATAATTGTTATATGGGGAAAGAGGAACATTGAGTCAGTTAGGGCCTGAAGGGAAAGGAGGAGAATGAGATAATGGAGGCAGAGGGCTAGATTCACAAAGGGATTTAGGCACGTAACTGCCACTTTAGGCACCGAAGTCTAAAATTCAGATCCTCAAACAGCTGATCTGCAGGTGTCTGGGTCTCCCCTAGCACAGCCCCTTACGTCTGTGCCGGAGGCTGTCTGCTCAGGTCCTGGATCCTCAAGCCAGGTGTTCCCCTGCTTATCATGCCTGCCCGGCCCCATCCCACGGGCTGCCTGCCAGGCCCCCTGTGAAACAACCAAGGGGGAGATGGCCGTGCCCCCATAGACTCAAGTGATCAGTGGGTAGAGCATTCACACAGGACGTGGGGTCCCCAGTGCAAGTAAACTCAGGGCTCCCCACCCCAAGCACTGAGTCATGCTCACCTCAGTCTCTGTTTGATCCAGTGACTCTAAGTATTTTAAACACAGTGAAACAGCTCCAGCCGGACAGATTGAGAGGTCACTCTGCCTGGTGGTTCAGGCACTCCCTGGGGAGATAGGCAAGCTTTTCCCAATCAGGTTGAGTGGCGATTTGAACTTGGGTCTCCTGTATTCTGGGTAAATGCTGTGATATGGGGAGAGTGGAAGGGGGAATGCTGTTTCCTCCTTAGTTTTTCCTGAAAAAAAGCTGACCTGGTTCAGCCCTAGACTCACAGCTGCCTAACTCCCCAGCATTTCCTGCTGGCTCACTTAGGTGGCTCTTAACTCAGCTTTTGTGAATCCTTTTCTTAGTGGTTCACTTTCCCCAGGCAGAGCATAGGCATGGGCTGGAGCCAGTGGTTAGACTAGAGGAAGGTCAGACCAGTCAGACTACAGTCACCTCCTGGGGTGGGGTCCGTTTCCTTGCACCCTCCCCGTCAGGGCCGTCCTTAGGATTTATGGTGCCCTAGGTGGGATTATTAAGCTGGTGCCCATGTGCCTGTCTTGCTCTTAGCAACACAAACATAAGCTCACACTATTGGAAAACTTGTCACATGCATGTTATTAAAACCAGTTTAACTTAATTAAGCACATTGTAATGCTGATGGACTAGCACTAAAGAGGTAACACTATAGAAAAAATTCTGATTTGACAGAATTATGCAAATAATATAATTTTTTTAATTTGTC
>NC_133788.1:1505279-1578887 GCF_003597395.2 Chelonoidis abingdonii | reverse complement strand
AATCGGTACATCTGGTCACCCTACAGATGAGTTCCTTTCCCCACCCCTTCCCAGAGACCACAGCAGCCAATCCCCTCCCTCAAACTGTGCTGCATTTGGCTCTCTCTAGGACCCAGCAGCCATGCTCTTACGTGCTCCACTGCTTCCCGTCTGTCCGGGATCCCAGCAGAGCGGTGCCCCCAGACCTAGTGGTGCCCTAGGCTGCTGCCTATTCTGCCTATGGCTAAGGACGCCCCTTCTCCCCGTTCCCCAAAGGGCAAAGCACTGGGAGAAACAGCCTGGGCAGAATCTGCTCCCGACTTCACATGGGCCCAAGCAACAGGGGTTCAGGAGTCACGATCACAATGTTTGCGAGCAGCAGGGCCGTGCCATGTGACTCCCAATCCATGGAAGCTGCACCATGGCAAGGCTTGAGCAGGGCTGAGCTCCTCTCACTGTGGTGTAAAGGAGGAGGTCTGAGGATCGCACCCTCCTCAAAGCTGCCAGAATGGTTTCCCCCTAACTATAGGCCCCTCAGTCTGACGTCGAGCCCAGGCAAAATAATGGATTGATTGATACAGGACTTGGTTCATAGAGAATTAAAGTAGGGTAATATAGTTCATGTCAATCAGCACAGGCTTGTGGAAAATAATATATGGTGATATATCTATCTCCTAGAGCTGGAAGGGACCTTAAAAGGTCATCAAGTCCAGTCCCCTGCCTTCACTAGCAGGACCAAGTACTGCCCCTGACAGCTTTTTGTCCCAAATGGCCCCTTCAGCTATTGAACTCACAACCCTGGGTTTAGCAGACCAATGCTCAAACCACTGAGCTATCGCTCCCTCTTCTGTCAGAGTCATTTGATATCTTGTCTTGTTGAGATTACAAGTTTGGTTGCTAAAGGGACTAGAGTTGATGTAATAGACTGAGACGTCTGTATGGCATTTGACACAGTACTGCATGCCATTTTGAGTATTAAATTAGAACAATATAAAATTAACACAACCCACATTAAATAGATTAAAAGCTGCCTAACTGCTGGTTGAGAAAAGTAATGGTAAATGGGGAATCACCATTGAGCAGGCGTGCTTCTAGCGGGAGTCCACAGCAGGGCCGCCCAGAGGATTCAGGGGGCCTGGGGCAAAACAATTTTGGGGCCCCCTTCCATAAAAAAAATTGCAATACTATACAATACTATATTCTCGTGGGAGCCCCTGTGGGCCCGGTGCGAGTGCCCACTTTTGCTCCGCACCCTGGCAGCCCTGGGAAAAATAAATCTCTGCATCTCGGCACAAACCAGTTTGAGAAAACTTCTTTACAAGGTATCACTGTTCTCAGCATCAGCTAGGGCTAAAAGGACTAAAGCTCATTAAAGAGGTTGACAACTATTTTCTGTCAAACTTTTCTGGATCGAAACTAGGGTTTTTCAAAGCAGAAAAAAATCACGGACAATGTCTTTCTTTTCAAAATTTTTATGCTTTTTTTAATTGAAAAGCTGAAATTAGTCTGCCAAAACTGAATATGGTTGGGTTTCAGAAATCTGTGGCCAAATATTTGCTGCTTGCTGTGCTGATTTTTAAGAAACAGTAAAAAAATTCTGCTAAAAAATCACAAAACTTTTAACACCTCAGCTTGCACCAATGCTGAGCCCATCCAGTCAGATTTTCCAGATTTCTGATACTCTGCTGGCTTTCTTGACTCATATCTTTCTCCATAACTTTGGTTCATTTAGGTTGGAACATAGAACAGCCATACTGGGTCAACAAAGGTCCATCCGCCCATTATCCTGTCTACCGACAGTGGCCAATGCAAGTGCCCAGAGGGAGTGAACCTAACAGGTGATGATCAAGTGATCTCTCTCTGCATCCATCTCCACTCTCTGACAAACAGAGGCTAGGGAACATTCCTTGCCCACCTGGCTATAGTCATTAATGACTTAACCTCCATGCATTTATATGTTTCCTAGAGACTGGCTCCATGGGTCCTAAAACTGGAGATGGTACTGTGCGTTTGTCTTTGGTCAGCTATGTACATACTCATGAACTGAGCATTTAGCTTGTTCCAGAATCTGGATGAGCCTATGTTCTGAAACTGAAATGTTCAAAATAGCACATGCATGTAAATGGACACAGGTGCAAATTAATTAACCCAGAGTTCTCAACTGTGGGTCAGGACCCTCACAGTTATTACTCAGGGGGTCACAGGTATTACTGTAGCTACCACCTCAACCCGCTTGCCTCCAGCATTTATAATAGTGTTAAATTATATAAAAGTGTTTTTAATTGATAAGGGAGATATGCACTCGAGGTTTGCTGTGTGAAACAGAGTTACATATAAAAGTTTGAACTACTGAATAACCTCTGAACTTCAGGAATGCAGGGAGAGGGGTCTCCCTTGGTAGGGTTGGAAAGGAAGTAGGTGGTGTAGATATGCTCTTCTATGTAATCCTCTCCAGTGGCTAATTTTAAATGAAGCTACCTCCCCTGACATATCTCCTATGGCACTGAAATTAAATAGAGACTATAATTTGGCATTTGAGAAGTGAAAGGATGGTAGCCCTATGGAAAAGCTAACAGCTTGGCTCTTCTGCAAGCCTCAAACTGTTGAATGAGCTTCAGGTAGGGAAGGCTGTGCTCCCAAAAGCCTGGCCTGCCCCTATCCGACACTACCCACTTCCTGCCCCCCTCAGATCCCCAACTTCCGTGCTCCTTTCCCTGCACGTCCCCAAAGACCCCCCACCCACTACCTGGACCCCCGCTCCTGTCCCTTATTTACCCCCCGCTGAGTCCTGACAGACTGGATGCCAATCCAACCCCCTGATTCTCTTGACACACACCCCCACCTCTGCCCCTCCTGTGCCTGACTGCCCCTGGGACTTCTGCCCTTAGCCAACCGCCCGGCCACAGCCCCTTACCCCCGTCCCCCCGCCTCACCCGGAGCCTCAGCGCATCCGGAGCTCGCTCACAGCTGGAGCTGGCCCGGCGGGCCCTGAGCTCGCCACCGCTCAGAGCGAGTGGTCGGGGCGGGGCTGTGAGCTCCGGCTGAGCGGCAGGAGCTGAGCTCAGCCTGGGGCTCGCAGCCCCCCCCTGACCACGCCTCTGAGCGGGCGGAGCTCAGGGCCGCCGGTGCCAGGCTCCCGCGCTGCCCACGGGATCCACTGATGCGCTGAGGCTCCGGGAAGGCGGACGGGTCAGGGAGCGAGCCTCGCCGTCTCGTGGGGCCCTGCGGACCCGGGCCTGGGCAAATTGCCCCACTTGCCCCCCTCTGGTCGGCCCTGGTCACAGGGACCGGTTCTTGGCCCTAGGCTATTTAACATTTTTATCAATGACCTGGAAGAGAACAGAAAGTCATCACTGATGAAGTTTGCAGATGACACGAGGGTGGTCAGTAATGAGAGGTCAGTGATACAGAGAGATCAGGATTGGTTGTAACTGGATGCAAGCGAACAAATGTAAGTTATCCATGGGGAACAAAGAATGCAGCCATACTACAGATAGGGCTGGTGGACGAGTGGGAATGTTCATAATGTTTTCTCCAAATAGTGTGTGGGTCCCTCAGTTTCCCTATGCAGTTCTTAAGATATCTAGGTGGGATAAGGTGATGATTGTTGCAGAGCCCGAGAGGGCAAGTGTGATGCTGTCTAACAGAAAATGCCGACACTCTGTCTCCTGGCAACTGATGGCCTGGGCCTCCTCTGCAAAGTGCAACTGAAGGTGTTGAGGAACAAAGAGATCAGCGACCTCCTGCCTGAAAAAGAGACAAAGGCCAGAGGAGGGGCTGGGGGGGGAGTTCAGTTTGGAGCTGGCTTGGAAAATGGGGGGAGTGCCCCAGGGCTGGGATCTAAGCTACGTGTCCCCCAAGATGGACCTGACTGAGGGGTCCTGTTGTCTGTACCTACAAGCCCTGCTTGGGACTGTGTTCCTGTCGTCTAATAAACCTTCTGTTTTACTGGCTGGCTGAGAGTCATGGTCAATTGCAGGAAGTGGGGGGTGCAGAGCCCTGACTCCTCCACCCTCCGTGACAGGCTGTATTGTGGGAGCAGCGACTCTGAAAAGCATGTGGGGGTTGTGGTGGATAATCTGCTGAACATGAGCTTGCAGTGTGATGCTGTGGCCAAAAGGGCTAATGGAGGGGAATCTTGATTAGGAGTCGAGAGGTTATTTTACCTCTGTATCTGGCAGTGGTGCGACCGCTGCTGGAATCCTGTGTCTAGTTCTTGTGCCCACAGTACAAGAAGAATGCTGCTACATTGGAAAGGGTCCAGGAAGAGCCACAAGAATTATTAAAGGATTGGAAAACGTGCCGCTGAGCAGGGGCTGTAAACACTTCCTATCTGATTGTGTTTCAGGAGCTGGGCTGCTAGATCCTCTCCCATCCAGAACACACAGATGCTCTGTTGTTGAGTATCTCATGAGGGCCCTTCTTCAACTGCAGGTAAATCAGCTCTTGGCATCAATGGCAGCTCCTGTCTTGGCGAGGAGAGCAGGTGGGGTAGGATGCAAAGAACAACAGACTGCCTGTCTGCCATCTTGCACTAGGGTGTGTGTACGTGAGCCAGGGACCCCTCCCCAGAGCCCTGCAATTTGTGCTGTGCAACAGCAGGAGGCCAGTGCCTGCTTCCCCAGAGGGCCCCTTGAACTGCCTCTGTAGGGGAAGGTTTGCTGTACTGAGAGGGGCGTTGGGAAGGAAACTTTCCCTGCTGTTCAGAACTCTCCTGGGGACCCTGCACAAGGGCTACGCTGCAAAGCAAGGGAGGCTCAGGCCTTTGACTGCTAGATGCAGAAGGACAGTACCAAAGGGGTTCCCATGGCACTAGCATGCTCCAGGCCAAGGGCCCACGCCAACCACAGTGCTCTGTGCCAGAGGCCAATACGGCTGGAGCACACCATGCCAGTGGCCCTCTCTGCTACTGAGAGACAGAGAGCGCGGGCATATGTAATGCACATTGGTGACATGCTTTAACTTGCCAGTTCCTTCTCTAGATTTCTCACTGTTCTTTGGATCTGTATTCCTTAGCTAAAGTACAAACTGGAGAATTTATATAACTCTTTGAGGATTATTTGCTTTAAAAGGTGTGGTGGCTAATAAGAAATTACAAAAAGCAAAATTCAGATGATTGGCTGATAATATTTACAATGTCAACATGGAATTTAACATGAAAAATTACAATGATCAAGAGACGATGAATCAGTTAAGGTCTTACCATAACTTTATTACAAAGATAACATTTGTCGCAGTTCTGTACTAGTCTGGTGCAAGTGATTGTGGTTCCAGCACAGAATTATGGATCCTTAATTACAGCTCCATATTTACTTCCCATCAAGATTATATCCCAGTGGAATTATGGAACTGCTCTTGTCAATTCCACCTAACAATTTTACAGCAGGATTCAGAATTTTAGACAAATGACTTCGTTATCAAAGAATGTTAGTTTTCAGTTCAGAATGACCTTGCCCATGACTCAGAGCCATACTTTGCCACTTACACATGCACAAGACTGTCATACGCTAAGCCCAAACTGTAATATGCATGTCATAATTATGAAGCTGTTCTAATTTCTCTGGAATTTCACCAGTGCTGCAGGTTCTTATGCCACTTTAACCAAAGGTTCAAATAGTGGTCAAATAATTTTTATTGGTTTTTTTTTCTTTTGTAATTTTTCTTGTTTGTTTCTTCATAAAAAGATGAATTACTCACAGCAATGGTGGGAAAATCTTTAGTTTATAAGCCAATTCAAAGTGTCTTCTTCTTTTTGTCTAATTCTCTTGAAAGCTGTGTAATTTTTAGGTTGACATCTTTAAAACACTCAGGATTTGATGCAGTAACTTTTGCTGTAATGAAGCCCAGCTTTCAATTACATCCTTATTAGGCTGAGCTAGAGTGGTGAGTTTCTCTTGTCCTAGCACTCTCAACTGACGTAATGAATCAGCATGACTTGTAAATAACTAAGACTAAACTCATTAGTGAAATACATTTGAGTCATTCAGAGGGTTTTAATAAAGGTACATACTTTCTGAGAAGCATTTAGCCTAACATGACCAAGTCGTCACATGAATAAAAGTTGTTCTGCTACTTATCAGTTGGAACTGGTATGAATGTGGGTTCTCCAGCTTAGCTTCACTGTTGCAATGACTGGTTCTTGAGTTAGATCAGAATTCATTCAGGTGAGTCACTCAAAGCATTAGGACAGTTGGAGTCTTACTCTTTTTCTGAATTTTGCAGAGGTCTCCCCAGATAGGACTTTAAAAGACAGAGGGGCCACATTCAGAAAGGAACTTATGGCATTGCAACACGGAATCCTTAGGCATCCCGCTGCCTACTGGGATTCTGAGCCCTGATTTAAGCTAACGGGTCCATGATACAGTGTGTGGGGAGAACCAGGTATGTAAGACGGGTTCTCAGAAGCATGCAGAGTGGGGGGGCTGCCTCAGAAGGCTAATAGGAAACGCTGAGGAGAGGGGCAGGGCTTAGCTCTCAGATTCATAAAGGTACTTAGAATGCTCCCATTGATCCTGGCCTGTCAGGCCAGAGGCCTATTTTTTATTAGGATTCCCAGTCTGGCAGTCCCTCCTTTGCCTGATTTTGAGCAAGGCCATGAATGCAGCTCTCCCAGGAAAGTGCCCGAACTGCCAGGCTCTTGACTGTTCTGGCACGTGTCTCTGTTAATCTGACTTGTTGAAGCTGTTCCATTTCCTATAACTACTGAAATATTCATTGGCCCAGAGCGAGTGTGTGAGTGATTCTGTAGCCCAGTGCACTCACTTGGGATGTGGCAGAGTCAGGTTCAAGTCCTTGCTCCAAATCAGGAAGAGGAGGGATTTAAACAGGGTGTGCCCTAAACTGCTGGGCTACTGGCTGTCCTGGGAGTGCGTGCACACATGTGAGCCTGAAGAACGATCAGTTTGCCTGCCCCTGGCAGTTTTGTGCTGGGCCTGATCCTGTAGGCATGGTCTGAGAACACCTAGCAGATTGAGTTCTGCTGTGGAGGTGGGTGGGGAATATTTCATCTGAGCAGCCAGTTGATGTGTCAGCATGAGCAAGGGCTCAAAGCAGCTTGTTAGCTGTGGGGTAGCATCAGTATTTAGGCATCTTTGCCCATGTCCATCAACAGACAGTGAGGTTAGGCAGTAGGTCAGTGGAGGTTTTGAGAATGCCAGTGGCATCTAAATGTTGGATTGAGCCCCTAGTGGGGCAGTTAGACACCAAAGTATCCTTAGTTGTTACCCAACAGAGAGGGCACACTTGCTGGCCAGGTGACGACAGTCCCATTAACTGTCTGTCTTGTCCAGATGTTTCAACTTCAGGTAGTGACATATTGAACAAAACTTTGTTTTCATTCCTGCCTCTGGGGAAAGCTTGAAATGTCAAACCAGAAGATGAATTTTGTTCCCTCTCCTCATTCTCCTTTATGGCTCCTTGCCACTTTGTCTCTGGATAATTCCAGGTTCTTTGTGCAAAATATTTTGTGCCATATCAGTTTGTATAGTACATGTCGGGCCATCCACTGAATACCCACTGGCTCATCTCCACTCAGTAACCTGCTTCCGCAAGTTACCTTCCCTGGGCCCCTCTGTGGTGAGCTCCTTTGGCCAATTCTATGCAATTGCATGCTCTTTCCATTAGCACTCTTTGCTCTCTGCAGACATGTCCATTTTGAAGTCAGTCTTTCTGGAAAGTCTCCTCACACTCCTGGATGGCTCTGCCCTGCAGCAGTGTCAAGTCATTTGACTCATTTGCTTGGTCATCACCAGCAGGAGAGAGCAATTAATGAAATAGCACGAAACAGCTCTATGCATCTCTGTACCAGTCCTGGATTAGTCCCTGAACCTTGGTAATAAGGTTAGTAGGAGCCCCACATGCAACAGACTCTCGGTGCAACTGCCAGTCATACAGCTTCAGCATGACATGGGGCTGCGTCAGCTCCTTTAATGCAAAATCAATGCCTCGTGAGATGTAGTTTTGTTAAAAAATAGTTCTCTTTCTTGTAGATGGCTGGTGTGTGCGCCACGGTCTGTGCAGGCCCTTTCTTCAGAGTACCGTTTATGGGTTGCACTGACAAGTAACCCCCAAATAAAGCAGCTCAGCACAGATCCAATAACTACCTTTACTTAGGCCCAGCAGCTTCTTTGCCTGACTCTCCTGCTCCTGGGCACTCTTCGCCTGGCCTTGCAGCCCATCTGCTGGGGCGGGGGGAGCCCCAGGGGCTAGCCTGCTTCCTGCAGCTCCCCTTCTCACACTGAGCAGGGCCTAGATCCATACAGGTGTTGTCGTGTGTGACTGTCAGGTGTCCTGCTGCCTAGCGGCATTCCCAGCTGGGAGTTAGATACCAGGCCCGGATCCCCAGTAGGACTGGAGCGTTGCAACACTCAGCATTTCGGCATTTAGAAGATCACAGGAACAAACTACTGTGACCCACAAAGCCTGGGTTAGGCACCTAGGCTCCCTCTACAAGGCACGGGGAGCAAGAGGCACCTCAGAATGCGAGTCACCAAAGCCAGCACCCTGGGCAGGGAGCTGCCAGTGTTAACCAATGGGAGATGGTGATGAGATGGATGTTTCCAAAGCCCCGCCCCTCCCTTGGAGTTTGGTACCAAACTCCAGGCTGCAGGGAGGCGCCTATCTCTACTTGCAATCTACAGCCAGGAACCCCTCTGCTGGAGTCCGGTAGCGTAGGTGTCTACGGTATGTCGAGGCTGTAATAAAATACCCATGGCATCAAGTCTCAGCTGACTTGGGGTCATGGGGCTTGAGTTGCAGAGCTAAAAATTGCAGTGGAGACATTTGGACTCAGGCTGGAGCCTAGGCTCCAAGACCTTCCCCCGCCCCAGGGCTTCAGAACCTGGTCTCCAGCCAGAGCCCGCACCTCTCTACTGCTGTTTTATAGCCCCAGAGCCCAAGCCAGCTGCGGTCATGCCGTGGGGCTTTTATTGCGGTGTCGATGTTCCCTCAGTCATTCCTTGTCAGAATGAGTTCGGCATCTTCCTCAAGAAAGAGCTGGAGGAAGAGCCACCTGCCTGGTAACTTTTCACCCAGTGTCCAAAGCACTCAGCTGGGATGTGGGAGACCCAGGTTCAAGTCCCCTTCTGCAAGAGAGAAGAAAGGCTTTGAACAGGACTCCCAGGAGTGGGTGTTAACCACAGGGCTATGGGCTAGTCTGCTGGTGAAGCTGCTCCAGTTTGGATAAATAATTGAAGAGTCAGTGGAGCAGGAGGACTGGACCTGGGCCTCCCACAGAGGCTGCCTGGCCTACAGGCTCAGTCTCTCTCTGTGACTGTATTTATCCAAAGTGGAACAGCTCCCACAGAAGAGATTGAGGGGCCCTTTTCCTTCAATCAAAACACCCTGTAGGCCAGTGATTACAGCACTTTTTTGGGAGGTGAGAGATCCCTGTTCAAATCCTTCCCCCTCCCCAGCAGAGTGGGGATTGAACCTGACTCTCTCACATCCCAAGTGAGGGCTCTAACCACGAGGCTAAAGCTTATAAGGTAGGCACCTGCCACAGTCTGGATGGGACCCGATTCGGTAGGCAGCCTCTGAGCATGGGTGCGGGATGGGCTCCATGGATGCGACGTATGGAGATGCGCCCCTCTTCTCCTGCTCTATGGATCGCACTGGGGCTTGGGCAGGAGAGAGACGTCCAAACAGTGTACGGGTCTAGAGGCAGACACGTAGGCACTTAGGAATTTGGCATTTGTGGATCTAGGTCCTGGGGCTTTCAGATTCTTAAAGAGTTAGGCAGCTTCTTAGCCAGGGTTTTGAGGATCCAAAAATTGGGTTTAGGCATCTAAAGTGGCAGTTGGGCCCCTAATTCCCCTTGTGGGTCCAACTATGGGTGCCTAGCTCGGGGCTGCAAATTCCGCTGGGTGGCAGGGCACCTAGGAGCTAGGCACCACTACATCTTCGTTCCTAGCCTATTTTACCGTAGAATAACGTATCCCAGTGGTCCTGGGGGGGCTGCTGTTTGACACATTCAAAGGCTTAGGCCTGAGTTAGGATTCTTGCCTGTGTGGCTGTCTATAGCATCGTTATTAACAAGCTCCATCATTTTTCCATCACTATGTCCAAAAATCATAACTGTGAAGACGGCAGGTCAGATCCATCCTATTTTTGCTACTAGAGAGGCACTGTGCTGGGGGGGTTGTGGGGAAGCGGGGGACATACTTGTGCACGTGATGGTTGTGTGTGTCCCAGAATTAGAAGGTTTTGGGAGGGGATTATTAAAGAGATTCATCTTATGACAAAATGCTTCCTAGAGACCCCCTGAACTGCTGACTTAATGATCCGGTAAAGGAGCTACATGTTGAACAGAACGACGAATTAATTTCTTTTTTATTGTTAGCTGCAAGATTTTGTAGCTCTTAGAAGCTTCCGCTGCTCCTGTTTTGTTGTCTTGTTTTGTAATGAAAATAAAATCACAGTTTTTTTAAATATGGAGCTAAAAAACGTGTAACCCACACACCTCCTGGGTGCGGTGCTCTGTTCTCTCTAGAGCCACTGAGAGAGAGATTAATGAGTCTGCTTCAGCCTTAGCTAAGGCCCAGGTGGCTTTTAGCTCATGGGGTAGTGGCTCATGCAATAAGCTCCAGAGGTTCCAGGTTTGATCCGGACCAGTGAGGTCTGTCAATATTACAAATTCAGACCTTTTATTTTAACTGGGAACACACATTTTTTTCTGATTCGGGACCAGGAGCTGGGGTTCAGGGTCAGTACCTGTTTTACTCCCTGACAGAGAGGTAAAATAAATAAAGTAAAATATGGAGATATACCTATCTCATAGAGCTGGAAGGGACTTTGAAAGGTCATTGAGTCCAGCCCTCTGCCTTCACTATCAGGACTAAGTGCTGATTTTGCCCCAGATCCCTAAATGGTCCCCTCAAGGACTGAGCTCACAACCCTGGGTTTAGCAGGCCAATGCTCAAACCACTGAGCTACCCCTCCCCTGTCTGGAGAGTGGCAGTTAAGCACTCGAGTCCCCCTTGAGACTCCCACCTCTAGCATAAAATAGTGAGTTTGTGGTCTAGGGGCAGGAACTAGGACTCACCAAACAGCCATTACATAGGAACAAGGTTTAACAGTGCTGAGCAGGGCAGGATTCAGGCTCTGTACTCATTAGCAGTATCCTGAGGCCATCAGTTCCCCCATGCGCACTTATCTTCATGAATGAGACTGTTTTCAGGAAAAGTAAGTTCTGACCTTTTTGGAGCTCACACAGGCCCCATCTCCCCTTTCCAGACAAACAGGTAAAATCTCCGATACGCTGCCGTCCTTCTCAAACACTCTACAGTGAAATGCCCCACCCTATTCTTAAAGTGCAGATCCCATTAACCACAATACAAACACTGACAATGCAACAGCAAAATGTGTATTAAGATAACATCCAAATTCACTTCTAAGTAAACAAGTGTTATGCTAATCCAACAATGTCTGCAGGTTTCTTTGTGCGTATTTTTTCAGCACTATATGGGATATCCAGAGTTTGAACATCTAACTTTCAGTTCTACAACCCAGCTTCCACCTCACTTAGAGGAGCACCTGATGGGCTAGAGGACTGTGCTGTTAGCATGTATGTGAGCCAGTGGGTGCCCACAGTGGTCTCCTGGCTATAGTGAGTGTAGCCGCCTGCATGGAACTTGTCCACGTGCACATGGCTAGAGAGCCAGTTGCAGCAGCTCTCTAAATAGTTCTCTTAAGAAAGAGCGAGGTTAGTTTTACAAGCATGGCGTCCTCCCATGTTATTACCAAGCAGGCAGTACATGGCCCAGACAACATAGTCAATTGCAGCACTGCCTTTGTCTGGGTCATCTGGTTGACTGACCCCTAACTGTCTGTATGTACAAGCAGAAGCCTTTATTGCTTGAGCTGTCTTAGCGTGGAAGCAGTTGCATTCATAAACTTCTTTATGTCATCTAATCACTAGGGTTGACACAGAGCCAGACTGGATTAATGTGGGTTACAGAAACTGCTGTACTGCTATAGACCTTCTGAGTGGCAAAATGAATGTGCTTCCTTCATCTGTTGTGTTAAAGGCCTGGGTTCTGTTCTGAGCTGTACCTGACGTGACCTTTTCTCAGGTACCTTATCTGTTAAACACATAAGTGATAGTTGCCCCCAAGGCACAGTGCGATGCCTTAATAAGGGTAGCGAAGTGTCCAGCAATATTAACAGCCATCAGTAGATGACTAGAACTCATGCTCTCTGGGCTTATACTATTCTGAATTTTCCACTTGGCTACTAAAGAGGGTGATATGCCTTTGCTCTGCTTATAAGAGTTCCTCTTGATAGTCTGTGCCTGCTGCTCCTGAGTCCCTAGATGCATATCAGTCATCTGTATCCAGGTGGTGACGTAAGGGGAGCATCAGGAGGACTGTGGCTGTGGAAGGATCACTGTGGGGGTGACAATAACCAAGGTGATTTAACTGTTGGGCTTTCGTTTGGTTGTCTAGATAAGTCTCTGGTCTCCATGCTGTCACACTGCCCTAGCTTTGGGCCTTGACGAGAAGCTGGAACACACAGTTTGTTCCTTGGGGTCTCCTCCCACACTGCAGGATCCCCATTCCTCACAAGGATACTCTGCTGTTTTCCTGCAGCATCTGTGATCCCCATTGCTCGCTAGGCTGAATTCAGGGAGCTGGGGGCACTGGGTCCTGTTATTCTGCCATTCCTAGACAGTCCCTCCCGGATGGTGAGATGCAGGGGCATGGGGGAGGTTCTTCTCAGTGGGTAGGCTCTGATTTCTGGATCAGATACTTGGCACGAGTGGCCACTGGCTGCATGCCTGGGCTGGTGTCGTGCTGGTCTCTGGGAAGGACCAAGGGTTCAGGACTCTGCTCCTTGCGTTCTCCCAGGAACTGCCCATTTTCACTCTCTGGGTCTGGGCAGTGGTCATGGCTGCCTCGAAACCACAGCGATGGGTGTGCAGAAATGCCTAGATAGCTAGAGGGGTTTGTCTGGGGATGGATAGAGATTTACGGGCAAGAGAGACCATTTCTCCATTGTCTTCTATCCCCCCAAATACCTGTGACTTCTCCATTGCCAGCTGGTGGCTCTGCAGGGCTGTGAAGCTTTGGGCCCAGCTGTCTCTTCTGCAGTGGATTTCCCTTCGGAAGCAACATAAGATCCCGTTTGTGTCCCCACCCAAGCTAAGGCCGTGAGTCAGCAGTAACTAGCTGTGCTCCCAATGAGCGCACCCCATGACATGGACCCATTGTTACCTGGGGTGGGGTGGGAAAGTAGATCTGTCTTGGGCTCCCCAACACCCCTCCTAGGCCAGGCCCATGACCTCCTGCACCTTTGCCCTGATAGCAAGGGTTTCTCAGCCAGGTGTACCAGGCCCATGGGTGGTGCTAGCTGCGTGCAGACCCAAGAGATTGCTACAGCCCAGCTATCAGCCCCAGCCGCCCCAGGGCAAAAGGCTGGTCTGCACACTCCCTGCCCCAGTCTCTCTGTTCCTCCCCCAGCCTCTCTCTGGGCAGGGATGCTGAGAAGTGGCCTCCCAGCAGCATTCTGGGCTGAGTCAGTGATTGGGACAGCAGGGCGGTGTGATGGCTGCAGGCACCTGTGTGACACTGCTGTGCTGGAGAGGAGGGAGGGAGGGAGGGAGGGATGCTGTGTGATGACAGTCCACAGAAAGCTCTTGTGTGCAGTGCTTGTTCACAGGGATCTGCCCAGCCCTTCCTCTCTGGCAATCCTGCAGCAGCCAGCAGCTCAGACCGGTTTGGGGCTCTCAGTGATTGGCAGGGCCAGACACACTGGGGACATCACATCCCTGAGGCCTGATTCATATCTGGATGCTGTCAACAACCAGCCTGGGTAAAACGAGGGCAGCAGCTTGTGCTCTGCCTGCTGGGACTGGGCGGGACCAGGTGACAGGCTCCCAGCAGTACGCACCACAGTGGGCTGTGCTAAAGAGGGGCTGCCCAGTGGGGAGGGGCATAGAAGGTAATCAGTGACAGCTGTGGAGAGCGCAACCCTGTAACAGCGGCGACCCCCGGGAGCGCCATTGTACAGGGGGCAGAAACTGAGGCATGACATGGCCAAAATCATACAGTGGGTCAGTGGCAGAGGTGGGAACAGAGCCCAGACTCCTGCTCCAGCACTTAGACCAGGGGTTCTCAAACTGGGGGTTGGGATCCCTCAGGGGGTCGCAAGTTTATTGCATGGGAGGGTCACAAGCTGTCAGCCTCTACCCCAAACCCCGCTTTGCCTCCAGCATTTATAATGGTGTTAAATATATAAAAAAAATGTTTTTAATGTATAATGGGGGATGCACGCAGAGGATTGCTGTGTGAAAGGGGTCATCAGTACTGAAGTTTGAGAACCACTGACTTAGACCCTTTCTGCAAGCTTCCTCCCCTCCACCTGCAGAGCCTGCTTCCCCTCCCTCCATTACCTGGGGGGCTTTTTCCAGATGGAACTTTAGCAAAGATGGGTAAAATCCTAATTTAGGACAAATGGAAGGAGGTGTAAGGTCGCCTAGCTGTGTGCCCCTGGGAGCAGACTCCATGGCAGGGCGTGAGAGCTGGTCCCTCTCTAATCTGTCTTGGAGCACCACTGCTGTGGCGAGAATGCAGAGCCCAGGAATCCTGGGGAACTGGTTTTACACATTTTGTCTGTGCAAAGTGGATGGAGCAAGGGGGATGAAACTCCACCCACTGCAAAGGCATATAACTTCTCCAAATGGTCCAGCCGCGGAGCATTGCACCTCCGCTGTCTGGGCTTGTGCGAGGCAGAGAGCAGGGAGTGATGGCTTCGATGGGGCTGCAGGTGCTGGGCATTGCCCTCTCTATCATTGGCTGGCTGGGCACCATCCTGTGCTGTGGGCTCCCCATGTGGAGGGTGACAGCCTTCATCGGGAACAACATTGTGGTGGCTCAGATCATCTGGGAGGGGCTGTGGATGAACTGCGTGGTGCAGAGCACGGGCCAGATGCAGTGCAAGGTCTACGACTCCATGCTGGCGCTGCCCCAGGACCTGCAGGCGGCGCGTGCCCTGGTGGTGATTGCCATCGTGTTGGCCGTGCTCGGCCTCCTCCTGGCCATCATTGGAGGGAAATGCACCAACTGCGTGGAGGACGCTTCTGCCAAAGCCAAAGTCATGATTGTCTCTGGGATCATCTTCATCATTGCTGGCATCATGATCCTCATCCCTGTCTCCTGGTCAGCCAACAACATCATCCGGGATTTCTACAACCCTATGGTCACTGAGGCGCAGAAGAGAGAGCTGGGGGCCTCTCTGTACATCGGCTGGGCTGCATCTGCCCTCCTGCTCATTGGGGGGGCCCTGCTCTGCTGCAGCTGCCCCCCCCAGAATGAGAAACCCTACTCTGCCAAGTACACGGCTGCTCGCTCGGTGCCGGCTAGCAACTACGTCTAGGGACCGCGCGTGCTCCGTGCCTCCACCACCCCAGGGGCCACCCCTCCCACTCCAGCAAGACAATCAAGGAGCTGCCATCCTGTCCAAATCCAGCCCACTGCTCTGCTTGTACCTTGTGCCTCTGCCTGAGCCCAGCTCTCCCCCCGTGGCCAGGACTTGATGGCTGAACACAGACAGAAGCTGGCAAGGAGCTTCCCTGAGGAGAAGACTGTGGCCTTTCCATGGGCAGGGGCCTTGGCAGAGCGGCTCGGCCTCCTGAAAGCAGAAGCCCCACGGTGCCAGGGCTGGCTGGCTGCTCAGACATGCCTTTAGCACATCTCTGGCTGATAGGTGCAGCCGGTGAGTGGCTGCACGGGCCCCAGTGCTAAGAATCTGCCACTGCAGCTTGTTTGTGCCAGTGCACAGAGAGCTCCTGGATTCCCCAAGGTCACCTGAGCGAAACCAGCCCGGGCTTGGACCTGGCTGCCAGTCAGGGCTCTGCTGGGATCTCCCCACGGCACGGCTAGCTCCGGCGTTGTCAGCCAGCCCCCTTGCAGCTCTGGCATCACCTGTGCCCACTCAGGAGGGGGAGATGGGGGAGGGGTGCACTGGGGGATACGGGCGGGGGAAGGGGGGAGGGTAGTAAGAGAGGTTGCAGTTGCTTCTCTGTTTCCCTTGAGATTTCAGCTGGTTCTTTAATCCGAGTTAAACTGGAGAATAGATAGAAACTGTCCCTGACTGCTCTGGCAGTGCCATGCTTCAGGGGGACAGAGATGACGCTGGGGCAGGGCAGGTCCTCCCTGGGAGCAGTGAGGAAGGAAAGCCGTAGCGAGGCCCAGGCGTTGCCATTCCTTCCCTGCAGCCCCTGAGGGAAGGGTGGGGGCCGCTAGGCCTCCTTCCAGTACCAGAACTCGGGTCTTCAGCAGGTTCTGGCATTTCGGACGGGCCCTTGCACAGGGGTCAAAGCAGGAGCTTTCAGTCTGAGACTATCTCATTAGAGTGAAACTGCAACGGCCCCTTTGTGTGTCCACGTGTCTGTCAGTGTCTCAGGCTGGGCGTGCGTCATGTGTCTGTGGCTGCGTTTCTGTCTGTGTCTCTGGGTGTGTCTCTGCGTTTCTGTGTGTGTCTGTTGACTGGCAGTGTTGTCATTCAGTACGTGTCTCTGTCTCACTCTCTAGGGATCTGTCTTCCTCTTGGTGACTCTGGTCAGGTCTACACTAGAAACTTCTGCTGGTAGCGCAGTGTCACGTAGGGGTGTGATTTGTACCACATTTCTGTGTTGACGAAAGCAGCAGAGTAGGCGCAGGAATACCAGCAAAAAAGTCCTTTGCTGGCATAGCTTATTTCTCTCAGGGAGCCACGCTAAGCTGTATTGGCTGCAGCACTCTTGCTGGACAAGCTGCAGCTCCCTTGGGAGGTTTGCCCCTGTGACTGTACCTATAGAACCATACTGGCCAACACCCGAGTGGAGACAGGGCTCTGGCCTGCTCTTAGTATCCGTCAGACAGTGCTTGGTTCAGATGGCCCATCCTGAGGGGCTGGGCTGCTGAGCAGGCAGCTGTTTCCCACCAGCCTACCCCTGCTGTGTGTTTCTGCTTTGACCCATTCTCAGACCTGTATTTGTTTAGCTGCACCTGTGATTTCTGTGTCAACGGCACCCGCAGGAGGGGCAGTGCTGGCGACTGGATGTCAGTGGCCCAGCTGGGCAAACCGGTTTGGGAGGTGGGAGCAGAGCCAGGCAGGTTGAGCAAGAGCAGAAAGGAAAGGTGCTTCCTCTGGTGGCACACACCCTCTCTGGGAGCCGGCTGCCGCCCATGTCTCGCTCCAGCTGAGTCTGGAACAGGTCAGCTGCACCCCGACCACTGCAACAGGAACAGCCTGGAGGCTGTCCAGATTAGTCAGCTGGCTACATGGGCTGCCATCCCTGGGGAGGGGCAAAGCCACTGCAGCAGGCACCCAACAAGGCATTGGGCACATCCTGTGGCCTGATGTTGGCTCCCAATTATATAGACTAGACCAGGCAGCTCCAGAGCTTGCCTCTGGGAAGGGCCCCCCCATAGGTGTGGCTGATTTGCTTCCCCAGTGGAGACCCATAGGCTGCCCCCGAGAGCTGGAGCGTGGGGCAGAGCTCCGCTGATGACAAGCAGAGTGGCTGGCGCTGGGGCTGGAAGTGCCAGGAGGAGGATGGGCGGTGCGAGCAGGGGCGCTGGGATGCCAGGAGAGTGCTGAAGGGGGTTGTGCCCCAGAGTGACATGGGAGCCCCCTCCCACAGACTGGGGGCCAGGCTGTGATCTTCCTGCCGATGTGAAATGTTAATAAATGAGTGCGATTTTCTACATTAAACTGCAGCTGCTCCAAGCCCTGCTGTGCTGTGTCTCGTTTCCCCATCCAACGAATGTGGGCTGAGCCTGTGGCCCACGCCTTGCAGCAGGCAGCTCGTTCACAGATGCTATAGGCAGCTATGGGGCATGGGGCAGGGGATGGATCGGGGGGTTCCAGCATCAGGGGTGCAGGCCTGGTACAGTAGCAACACTCATCTTGAACTACCTGCCCGGGCCAGTGCTCCCCATACATCCCACATCCCCCCGTCCAGAGCCCCACCCATGGCTTGTGCTTCCCACAAACCCCCCATCCCCCCATCCAGAGCCCCAGCCCTGGCCTGTGCTCCCCACATACCCTACATCCCCCCCTCCAGAGCCCCATCCAACTCCCAGCCTGTGCTCCCCACACACTCCACATCCCTCCTCTGGAGCCCCACCCCCGGCCTGTACTCCTGACACACCCCAGGTCCCTTCTTCCAGAGCCCCACCCAGCTCCCAGCCTTTGCTCCACACACACCCCATGACCCCCTCTCCAGAGCCGCACCCCACTCCTAGCCTGTTCTTCCCACACATTCTGCCACCTCCCCAGTTGCTGGGCCTGGGCCTGATTGCTGATTGGGGCAGTTTATCAGAGACTGTGGTGGATTCATAGAATCATAGAATATCAGGGTTGGAAGAGACCTCAGCAGGTCATCTAGTCCAACGCCCTGCTCAAAGCAGGACCAACCCCAACTAAATCATCCCAGCCAGGGCTTTGTCAAGCCAGGCCTTAAAAACCTCTAAGGAAGGAGATTCCACCACCTCCCTAGGGAACCCATTCCAGTGCTTCACCACTCTCATATTGAAATAACTTTTCCTAAAATTCAACCTAAACCTCCCCCACTGCAACTTGAGACCATTGCTCCTTGTTCTGTCATCTGCCCCCACTGAGAACAGCTGAGCTCCATCCTCTTTGGAACCCCCGCTTCAGGTAGCTGAAGGCTGCTATCAAATCCCCCCTCACTCTTCTCTTCTGCAGACTAAACAAGCCCAGTTCCCTCAGCCTCTCCTTGTAAGTCATGTGCCCTAGCCCCCTGATCATTTTCATTGTCCTCCACTGGCCTCTCTCCAATTTGTCCACATCCCTTCTGTAGTGGGCGGGGTGGGGGCAAAACTGGACACAATACTCCAGATGTGGCCTCACCAGTGCCAAATAGAGGGGAATAATCACTTCCCTTGATCTGCTGGCCATGCTCCCACAAATACAGCCCAATATGCCATTGGCCTTCTTGGCAACAAGGGCACACTGCTGACTCATATCCAGCTTCTCATCCACTGTAATCCCCAGGTGTAATCGAAAGTACTGCCCGTTTTTCAGTGAAGACGGGCTGTATTTCTCAAAGCTCTGCTCTGGGAATGACTGTGGGGCATGTCTCTGGGCTGTGTTATATAGCAGGTCAGGCTAGATTGTCACAGTGACCCTTTTGGCCTGGGAATGCAGGAGTCTGGAATGGGCAGTGGGACTCTGCTAAAGAAAACTGGGGTACAGGGCTTGCTGGTTGAGGCAGCAGGCAGGCTACTGGGGAAATGAAGAGTCGTCCCCTTGGGGGTGGCAAAGGTCAGGCTGGGGCCACCCTTGAGGTCTCAGTGCTCTGAGAGTACGTCTGCATTGCAGATGGGAGTGAAGCTCCTACCCCACACCACTAGCTCGAGCTAGTGAATTAAAAAGAATGGTGCGGTCTTTGCAGCGCTGGCAGCAGCTCCAGCTAGCCACTGGTCCAAGCTGGCCTGAGCCCTGGGTCTGAGCTCTGGGCACTGGCCTGAGTCGCCGCCCATGCACGAGGAGCTAGTGCAAGTCTGTCTGCCCAGGCTGGGAATCATAGCACCTAGTTGCAGTGAGGTCTGTTATGCCAGCTCCGTCCTCAGGTCCATTGTGGCCCCGACACCTCTACTGACAGGCCTTCCACCTCACCCCGGGTCTAGGTGAGTGACGAGCTGAGGGAGGTTGTGTCAGGGGGACGCATGGCCCTAAGGAGAGCTGCTTCCTCATTCGCTGCTGGCTGTGGGGGCAGCAAGGTTGTCTCCTCACTGGTGCTGTCCCCATGTCGCGCCCTCAGGGCTCGCTGACCCCTGGCTTAGGAGGGGATAAGGGTGCCACACGCTGGAGTATGATCTTTATTTCCTGGCCCCAGCCACCTGCCATGGTCAGGGCTACAAAGGTTATATCCCGGTCACCTTGTTATCAGTTATACCTCAAATAATATGGCCACTGATTAGTCCATCTGTTAATCATTTCATTTCACAAGATTTAGCTTTATTACATAGCTCTGCCGATTTGCCAGCCCCCTGAGCACCAAAATAACAAAGCCAGGCCCCCCAAATCAAGAAAGTATTACAAAATTGTAAGTTGGGGTTTCTGTTTACCTGCTGGACTTGGGGGAGCCCGTTTTCCAGCTTTTCTCTGCAACCAGGGGACTAGAAAATCACTTTTTAAAAAATGAAAGCTGAAATTCTCCCATAATCACAGGACTCCAGGATCTGGTGCTTCAGTAACAAATCAAACATCACAAGACTCACCATAAAATCACAAGAGATGGCAACACTCGTGCATCTGTGATGTGCTCCAGGGGTTCACGTGGCGGCCAGCCTCTAGTGAAGAGACTGTGCCTTTCCTGAGTGACGTTCTGGCCCGGGTCACAGTATACTGGGCACTGCTGAATGGCTTTGTTGAGGGGTTTGCAGTCCTCTCACACTCCCACTGGGGCTTACTGTAGATCTCCAGCACCTCTGCACCTGCCACATGCAGCAGGGAGAAGGATTTCACCCTCTCTGGCTTCTCTGTAATTCCACTTGCTGCAGCTGCCTCCTCCAGTTCTCTCCCAAGTTCCCTTCCCATCTGAGCGAGGCAGGTTCATTGATTAATAGATTTCAAGGCCAGGTGGGATCATTGTGATCATCTAGTCTGGCCTCCTGTATACACAGGTGAAAGTAAGCCGGTACGCGGTACCGGGTCAGCCCGGCTTCCGCAGGGGGCAATTTAAAGGGCCTGGGGCTCCAGCAGGAGCTCTCCCGTGATGTAAGTGTGAATGACATTCCTTGTCCCTAGATGTATCCATTTACATTTAGCCGTATTAAAATGCACATTGTTGGCTTGGGCCAAGCTTACCATGTGTTCCAGATCGCTCTGTGTCAGAAACCTGTCCTCTTCATTATTTACCATGCCCTCCATCATTGTGTCATCTGCAAACTTTATCCACGATGACTTTATGTTTTCTTTGAGGTCGTTAATAAAGATGTTAAATAGCCTAGGGCCAAGAAAGATCCCTGCAGGATTCCACTAGAAACACACGGTTCAACGATGATTCCCCATTTACAATTACACTTTGAGACTCATTAGTTAGTCAGCTGTTAATTAATTTCATGTGTGCCATTTTCGTTTTGCATCTTTGTAGTTTTTTAATGAAAATGTCATGCGGTACCAAGTCAAATGCCTTTCAGACGTCTAACTCTATTATATCAAATTATTACCGTCATCATCTAAACTTGTAATCTCATCAAAGAAGATATTTAGTTAGTGTGACAGGATCTATTTTCCATAAACCTGGGGATACACAGAGGTCTTCTGGGGGTCCATCAACTCATCTAGGTATTTGCCTAGTTTTACAACAGGCTACGCAAAAAGCACTAGCAAAGTTGGTACAAACTAAAATTTCATACAGTCTCTGACTTCTTTATCCTGCTCTATATGCTAGACGCTGAAATGTAAGTACAATATTGATATTCCAATTGATTTATCTTATAACTCTATGGTAAAAATGAGTAGGGTATGCAATTTTTCGGTCTTAGTGTGCTGTGACACTTTTGTATTTTTATGTCTGATCTAGGAAGCAAGTCGTTTTTAAGTGAGGTGAAATTTGGGGTACGCAAAACAAATCGGACTTCTGCAAGGGGTACAGTAGTCTGGAAATGTTGAGAGCTACTGCCATAAACCCATGTTAATTGGCATTAATTTCATTACTCTCTTTTACATGACTCTAATCAAATCCCATATCGCCTGCTCCATTATCTTGCCTGGGATGGATGTAAGCCTAATAGGCTATACCCAGGTCATCATTTACCCTTTTTAAATATTAGTACAACGTTAGCCTTCTTCCAGTTTTCTGGAACTTACCCAGTGTTCTAAGACTTATTGAAAATCAACATTAGTGGTCAAGCAGGTTCCTCAGCCAGCTCTTTCGAAACTCTTGGATGCAAGTTATCTGGACCTGTTGATTTAAAAATGTTCAACTTTAGTGGCTTCTATTTAAAATCCTCCTAAGATACTAGTGAAATTGAAAGAGTGATATCATGTGATATGACTACATCATCAGTTTTCTTCCCAGATACAGAATAGATATATTTATTGAACACTTCTGTCTTTATGGCATAATTTTTCAGGGCCGCCCAGAGGGGATGGGGGGAGGGGTGGCAAGTGGGGCAATTTGCCCCAGACCCTGGGTCCTGCAGAGGCCCCCACAAGAATATTGTACGCTATAGTATTGTAACTTTTCTTTATGGAAGGGGCCCCCAAAATTGCACTGCCCCAGACTCCCTGAATCCTCTGGGCTGCCCTGTAATTTTTGATCATTCTACTATTTCCCTGTAGCAATGGACCAATGCCATTGTCAGGATTCTTCTTGTTCCTAATATACTTAAATAAACCTCCTGTATAGAATTATAGAATATCAGGGTTGGACGAGACCTCAGGAGGTCATTTAGTCCAACCCCCTGCTCAAAGCAGGACCAATCCCCGACTAAATCATCCCAGCCAGGGCTGTGTCAAGCTGGGTCTTAAAAACCTCTAAGGATGGAGATTCCATCACCTCCCTAGGTAACCCATTCCAATGCTTCACCACTCTCCTAGTGAAATAGTTTTTCCTAATATCCAACCTAAACCTCCCCCACTGCAACTTGAGATCATTGCTCCTTGTTCTGTCATCTGCCACCACTGAGAACAGTTTAGATCCATTCTCTTTGGAACCCCACTTCAGGTAGCTGAAGGCTGCTATCAAATCCCCTCCTCACTCTGCTCTTCCACAGACTAAATAAGCCCAGTTCCCTCAGCCTCTTCTCAGAAGTCATGTGCCCCAGCTCCCTGATCATTTTCATTGCCTCTACTGGACTCTCTCCAATTTTTCCACATCCTTTCTGTAGTGGGGGCCCCAAAACTGGATGCAGTACTCCAGATGTGGCCTCACCAGTGCCGAATAGAGGGGAATAATCACTTCCCTCGATCTGCTGGTAGTGCTCCTACTAATGCAGCCCAATATGCCGTTGGCCTTCTTGGCAACAAGGGCACACTGCTGACTCATATCCAGCTTCTCATCCACTGTAATCCCCAGGTCCTTTTCTGCAGAACTTAGCCAGTCAGTCCTCACTCTGTTACGGTGCATGGGATTCTTCCATCCTAAGTGCAGGGCTCTGCACTAGTCCTTGCTGAACCTCATCAGATTTCTTTTGGCCCAATCCTCCAATTTGTTTAGGTCACTATAGACCCTATCCCTACCCTCCAGTGTATCTACCTCTCCCCACAGCTTGGTGTCATCTGCAAACTTGCTGAGGGTGCAGTCCATCCCATCATCCAGCTCATTAATAAAGATGTTAAACAAAACTGGCCCCAGAACCAACTCCATCTTTTGTCCTTAATGCTAACACCTTTTGTTCCATCCTGACCCAGAGTGAGAAGGTCATGACACACCCACAGCAGCTCTGGGAAGAGATGACCCCAGCATCTGATATGGATCAGGGTGATGAACAGATGACACTTGTAACATGTCAGTTTCCAGTGACTCCACGGGCTCCTGTTACAAAGGAGGGGCTCTGATGGGTTCCCATGATTAGCAGGGACTTCTGCAAGGTCAGGGGGATGGGAGCCCACCCAGGGGCACCAAACGGCGAGAAGGGGGCCAACAGGCCATGGCCCTCCCACTTTTCACTACGGGCCCAGAGCCTCCTGCCAGGCCGGAAGCTGGAGCCCGGCCCAGGTAAGAGCAGCCCGGGGAGCCTGGGCAGCTGTGGGGAGCTGAAGACTCTCCACCTACCCAGGGTGGGGGAGGGGCCCAAGAGCAGCCCCAGCCCATGTCCCCACCTCCCAGGCTCCCTGTGCAGGGCAGATGGAGGGTCCGTGGCCTGGCTATGGCTCTTCAGCCCTCAAGGCCCTGCCCCCCAGCCAGGCCAGAAAGCAGAGCCAGGTCGGGGTAACATCTATGCGGGCAGCTGTGGGGAGCCATGGACCCTACACGCTGCAGGGTAGGGACACGGGTAGGGGCTGCTCTCAGGCCCCACCACCCCGGGCAGGTGGATGGGCCCAGACTCCCCAGCCCAGCTCTGGCTTCTGGCTTGGCCAGGAGGCAGGGCCTCGGGGGAAGAGGAGGAACAGGGGTGGGGCCACGGAGGAGACATGGCTATGTGGCCCCCCCACTTTTAGGAAGAATCTGTTGCCCCGGAGCCCACTCCAGAGAGAGAGAAGAGGAAGGAGCCCGAGGAAAATGGAGGAGAGAGGAATGGAGAGCAGGGAAGTGAGACTAAAACCAAAGACAATGGAACAAATGACACAAATAGCAGGGTTGTTCCTTTGGAGCAGTAACAGGGCATGTCCACTCTTCAGGGCTTTGTGACACTACCTAGTGATCCACAGCTGTGTCTAGTAACCAAACACTCATGGATTCATATGCTGGTGTGTTTACTTCATTTCATTCTGTAATGAGAACCACACTTAGCCAGCCAGCGAGTAGCTTCTTAGTTACCAGCAATTGCTGAGCATTCAACAGTCCCTGCAAAACAACCCTCTGCATTGCTGTGGTTAATGACACCTTCCAGCCTGACACATGACCAGCCAACCACAGCAGGACAAGCTACAGCTCAACAGGCACCCCGACCAAAAGATCAGCCTTCTACAAGCCACTCAGAGCTGGTATCCCTTCTTTATTACAGCAGTGAGAATGCTTCAGCTGGCCAGCGCTTTGCTGAAACTAGTCCAAACCCTGCAGGAAGCACGTAACTAGGAGAATATGTTAGAATCCCGGAATTACTTTCAGAACAGTTAAGTGATGTCTAGCACTAGGGTCTCCTAACTCTTTCTGATATAAAACCGTATTTTCAGTTGCTTATAACTTTGTCAAACTTTAACTATTTGGTCTGATTTAGAAGTTGGTCTAATAAAAGATATTACTTCAGCCACCTTGTCCTGGGACCAACACAGCTACAACGGTACTTCAAGAATTAAAGTTGTCCATGCAACCTTAATCGGGCCCTCTTGGGCATATGCATGCCGATACAATCTTTAATGATATGATTATATACTAGTTTTCCAGAGGACCCCTACCTCATTCACTGCACTGGATGGAGAGTGCTCTGGGATGAAGCAGGGTGGTGCAGTAAAGGAGTCTCTTATCTGTATGTAACCCTTCTGCCCCTCTGAGTTGGCAGCAACAAGGGCCAGGTTCAGTAGCCAGGGGTTCCGTTTCAATAACACAATGCAAAACCGGCTCGAGCCCCCACCCAGTGACCTGGGACAATTACATACCACCACCCCGCCCCCCGGGCGCCTCTAGGAGGCAATACTTCTCCTCTCGCAAGTACGGAGTCTGAGTGTAGCAAAACCCTTTTAATAAAGGAGGGAAACAACACGGCATCACGTTGGGGAAACACCACAACCAGAATTCATAAACCATGAGCAAAAGACCCACCAAGTAAGTTTGGCAGTGTCCTTTTCCCCTCAGGGTCTTAAGTCCAATCACCCCAAAGTCCAACAACCCAAAAGTCTCTGTCCCTGGTCGGTGCCACCCCAGAGTTCAAAAGTTCATCTGCAGAGTTTTACCCCCCCAGCCTGGATGGAATTGGAGGGGAAGGCACACAGGGAGTTAAGGGGCACCTTATGTGGTCCGAGGCCGACTGCCCCACCTCTCCATGGAGGCCTGCTGCAGCCTTCACCACAAGTGGCTCTGTTCCTTCAGCCGCTCCACTCCATTCCTCCAGCTGTCCCCGCAAACTGCTCTGCTCTGCTCCACTCACTGTTCTGTGGGCCGCTCCAACCATCCCACACGCTGCTCCGCTCGTCCAGCCATCCCATGAACCACTCAAGCTGTCCCCACAAACTGCTCAGCTCCACTCTGCTCACCGCTCCAACCATCCTGCAAGCTGCTCTGTCAGCCACTTAGCAATATATCTTCAAGCTCCCCCACCAGTTAATAGCACTCAGTGATCTCAGCTCAGTAGTTTTAGCTCTCTTAGTGATTTCAGCTTGTAGTAGGGGAGCCCCACTGCTGGTGCACCATCAGCCCAAAGTGAATTCAGCTCAGCAGCCTCTAGCTAGACTCCTAATGGAATCAAAATTAGCTCTGCTATTCAACAGTGGAGGAAGGGGGGGGGGGGAGTGTAATTGATGTGCCAGGCCCTCAAAGGGGGCCCATACCATCAGGTGACAAACCTATCTCCAACCTCTCTCAAGTCACTGGGTTTTGGAACCCATGTCTAGCAAGTGCTACTTAGTTGATGGTGAGACCCTCTATCATAAAACAGTTTCATAGTCCCTCATTCACATAATCAGAGTAACAACACTTTATTCCTCCTGCCCCAATAACAGAGAAATTGGGGATCCCACAGCTGTCAAAGTGACCATTTTAGGTTGCTGTGGGCTATGCTAGGCGGGGTGGGTGTGCCTATACAAACAAGATCAGCCCCTGAAATTCTTTTCCACACTCACCATAATTCACCACCAGATGTCAGTGTAAAGCTCATCCTGACTCTGCTTACATGTAGAACCTCATTTGTTGCAGAAATTGGAAGGTGTGCAGTGCATGGATTTTGTTCTTGGCTCTGGGAGAGGAATGTTGTCTAGTGGTTAGAGAGCAATAACCAAGCACATGGACCTGGCACATTACTTCTGAGAGATAATGTGGCTAAGTGGATGAGACTTGAGTCTGCCCTACTAGGGACTTGTGTTCTATCCCAGGAGTCTTAGGAATAAGGGAGTGCAGGTCACAGAAGTATCACCACCAGTCAGCAAACGAGGCAAGACTTAGAATCATAGAGTATCAGGGTTGGAAGGGACCTCAGGAGGTCATCTAGGCCAACCCCCTGCTCAAAACAGGACCAATTCCCAACTAAATCATTTAGAGTGACCAGATAGGAAGTGTGAAAAATTGGGACGGGGTGGTAATAGGAGCCCATATGAAAAAAAAGCTCCAAATATCAGAACTATCCCTATGAAATTGGGACATCAGGTCACCCTAAAATCATCCCAGCCAAGGCTTTGTTAAGCCTGACCATAAAAAAGGGAGGATATTCCACCACCTCCATAGGTAACCCATTCCAATGCTTCACCACCATCTTAGTGAAAACATTTTTCCTAATATCCAACCTAAACCTCCACCACAACTTGAGACCATTGCTCCTTGTTCTGTCTTGAACTCCTGACTCTCAGCCTAGTGCACCTCCCCCTAGGCTAAGAGGTATTGGAATTGGGGGCAGAGTCTGGTTAGTGTGGGCCACTCACTGAGGCTGGTGAGTATGGCCTGGGGAGCTGGAATATTCAGAAAATCACGAGCACACATACACATATGTACATATATGTGCACAAATATATATGTACATATGCACATGTACATGCATGTATACATGCACACACACAATCCACCTTCATGAAGAATAGTCACCGAAAAAGCTCAGCCTGAACAGGTAAAGTTTGCCATCGGGGGGTATAATGGACAGGGTTGGGCGAACGTAACCATGGGTATCACGGCTGCTGTGCCTATGGGAAGCCAGCTCTGTCTCCTAGAACTTGGTCTGTGGTGCAATGCAACATAAGGCCCCAAGTGCCACTTCTTCTCACATCGTAGCGATGGGAAACTGAGGCACAGCAAGGTCAGAGTGACTTGCCCAAGGTGACCCAGGGAGACTGTGGCAGAGCCAAGTCTTCTGAGTCTGACCAGCTAATCTGGGGCCTTGCTCCAGCTCCCCGTGCTGTTGCAGCCCCTGGTGTCACCTCCTACAAATTACCGGCATTCGGTTTGGAGTGTGTGTGTGCGTGCAGTGCAGCATCTCTAATCCACTCTTCCCACTATCTCCAAAGGTGAGAGCGTGACTTACTGTAAGCCATGACGGTGATGGCTGTGCAGATGGGGGGCCTGGCCCTGTCGGTGCTGGGCTGGCTGGGCACCATCCTGACCTGTGCGCTGCCCATGTGGAAGGTGACGGCATTCATTGGCTCCAACATCATCGTGGCCCAGGTGTTCTGGGAGGGGCTGTGGATGAACTGTGTGTACGAGAGCACAGGCCAAATGCAGTGCAAGGTCTACGACTCGCTGCTGGACCTCTCCTCAGACCTCCAGGCAGCCCGAGCCCTCGTTGTGGTCTCCATTGTGGTGTCCTTCCTTGCCCTCCTTATTGCCATCTTTGGGGCCGAGTGCACCAGGTGCGTCGATGACAAGGGAGCCAAGGCCAAGATCTCCATCACCGCTGGGGCTGTCTTCATTCTGGCCGGGATTGGGCTGCTCATCCCTGTTTCCTGGTCAGCCAACACCATCATCAGCAACTTCTATAACCCCATGGTTCCAGAGGCTTTAAAGAGGGAGCTGGGGGCTTCCCTCTATGTGGGCTGGGCCTCAAGTGCCCTCTTGGTGTTTGGGGGGGCCACCCTGTGCTGCTCCTGCCCCCCCAGCCAAGATGCGCCGTACCCCATGAAGTACAAAGCGGTGAAACACTCCAGCCTGGGGAGCTATGCCCTTAAGAACTATGTGTGAGGAGCCCTGCCTTGCCCTCCCTGGAGACCCCCCTCTCACCCCATCCCATCCCACTTGCTTGCAGGGGCCCCTTCACAGCCATCCAAACAGATATTGAAATTTGCAGGGGTTCCCCTCTGTGTCTGGGTCCTGCCCCACATGTATCCTCCCATCTGCATCTCACCCGACCTGTCCCACTTCCTCATACTTTTCCCTGCCTGCATCCCACCCTACCCATCCCACCTCCTGATGTGTATCCCCCCTGCATCCCACCCCACCTCCCCATGCGTTTCCCTGCCTGCAGCCTATCCCACCCCACCATGTGTATCGCCCCCTGCATCCCACTTCCTCAGGTATCTCCCCTGCCTGCATCCCACTCAGCCTGTCTCACCTCCCCATGTTCCCCCCCACTGCATCCCATCCATCCCACTTCCTCGTGTATCCCCCTGCATTCCACCCCACACATCCCACCTACTCATGTGTATCCCCCCCACATCCCACCCCACATGTCCCACACATATTCCCTCCTTGCCCATGTCTCACCCCACTTGTCACCTCCCTACATGTATCCCCTCCTTGCTGGTGTCCTGCCCCATGCATCCCCCCTCCCTGCCCATGCCTCCTCCCCACCCACATCCCACTTGACGTGTGCTCTCTCCCTGTCTATTCTGTTCTGTGTAGGCTCTTACACCACACGTACTCCCATCGTTTCTAAGTGCTAGTCGGCCCACAAAGGCTGGTGGACCTGATCATCAGCCTGGGCCAATCAGGCACGTCCAGCTCAGCCTGTAGCCCTTTCCTCAGGGCTCTCTTTATTCTTTGTTCTCAGCTGTGACCGTGGGGCCCCGCAGGCTCTATAGCTGAAGGGGCTGGACCTTCCCCAGCCTGGAGCAGGCGGCTCAGGGTTTCCTGCACTCTCACACCCTCCTGCTGCAGCCACAAGAGACCACGCTCCAAGCCCTCTCCTAGAGCTGGGCTCCTCTATATCCCCTGGCTGGGAATCATCAGCCCAGTCACTCAGTGCTGCCCAGAAGGGTCATACTGGCCAGTTCCAGACAGGGGAGGTCAGTGCAGGCCAGCTTTGGCCTGGCCAGATCCCAGGGAAGCAGCTCCTGGGGACACAGGCAGCGGCTCCAGGCCCTTCGTTACTGGTATAAGCAGCTGTGGAACAGGCAGCATTGAGGGACAGCCCCAGGAGGCTGGAGCCCCTGAGCCAGCCACAACACCTCACAGCTCCTGCCCCAGCCACAAACCCCTCGCAGCCCCTGCCCTGCCATGACCTCACCACAGCCGCTGCCCAGACATGACCCCCTCCCCAGGCCCTTGATCCAGCTACACCTGCACAGCCTTTGCTCAGTCCATGACCCCCCCACAGTTCCTGACCCAGCCATTATCCCTTCACAGCCCATGTCCAGCCATGACCCCCCGACAGACACTAGCCAATCCATGATGTTCCCACAGCCCCTGCCCAGTTTACAGCCCCCCCGCCCCAGCCCCTGGCCAATCCATGATCCCACATAGCCCCTGCCCAGCCACGACCCCCCCCCATGATGTTATTGACATAAACTGTGACCATATGTCATAGTTGCAATCACTGTTATATATTTGCAGCAAATATTATACAAAGGTGTCGAGTGAGGCGTCTATGAAAAGGTTATGATTTGCTGGTTATGATTATGCTCTCTGCATCATTTTTGTATTTAAAGTTATAAGTATTGGCTCTATCCTGTCTGTATTTCAAATTTGTGCTGTGCTTTTGGGTGACACCCCAGACAATTTGGCGTCAGCTCTGCCTCACCTGCTTGAAAGCCCATTAAGGACCATCAGCTGTACAACTGACCCATGAAGAGAAGGCAGATACACCTTGTGACTCAGCAAGGCATGCAGGGACTTGCCTATGGACAGAGCTCTCAGGTTTTTCCATGCCATTTGCTGGGTGGCTTGTGGTTGGAACAAAGAAAGCACAAGCCATATGGCAAAAGGACTATAAAAGGCAGCAGCAGCAGCATCTCCATTTTGTCTTCAATCCTGCTTCTTACTTCTGGAGACCCTTGCTACAAACTGAAGCTCTGAACAAAGGACTGAATGACCCATCCAAGCTGTGGATGTTCCAGAGACTTGATTTGAGCCTGCAGTTTATTCCACCACTGCTACAAGTCTGAACCAAGAACTTTGCCATTACTGTATGTAATTGATTCCATTTAAACAATTTTAACTCTCATCTATATTCTTACTTTTATGAATAAACCTTTAGATTTTGGATTCTAAAGAGTTGGCAACAGCATGATTTGTGGGTAAGATCTGATTTGTATATTGACCTGAGTCTGGGGCTTGTCCTTTGGGATCGAGAGAACCTTTTTCCTTTTACTGGGGTGTTGGTTTTCATAACCATTCGTCCCCATAATGAGTGGCACTGGTGGTGATATTGGGAAATGAGTGTCTAAGGGAATTGCTTGTGTTGACTTGTGGTTAGCCAGTGGGGTGAGTCCAAAGTCCTCTCTGACTGGCTGATCTGATGCCTTAGTGGTAAAGGAAACCCAGCCTTGGACTGTAACTGCTCTAAGAAATTTGTACTGAATTTATACTATCAGTTGTGTCCCCCCAGAGGCAGCATCATTACACTCCCACAGCTCCTGCCCAATCCACACACCCAACATTCCCTGTTCCATCCATGACCCCGCTACAGGCCCTGCACAATCCACAGCCTCCCACAGCCCCTGCCCAATCCACACACCCAACATCCCCTGTTCCAGCCATGACCCTGCTACAGTCCCTGCACAATCCACAGCCTCCCACAGCCCCTGACCCAGCCACGATCCCCTCACAATCCCATCCCAGTCCACAACCCCCCACAGCCCCTGACCCAACCATGATTCCTCTGCAGCCATTGGCCAGTCCACGACCCCCACTACAGCCCCCGCCCATAGCCCCTATCCAGCCATGATTTCCCCCATAGCCCCTGCCCAGCCACAACCTCCCCCACAGCCCCCGCCCAGCCACGTTCCCCGACGGCCCACCATGGCCCCCACAGCCCCTGCTCAGCCATGACTCCCCCCTCAGCCACTGCCCAGCCACGTTCCCCTGCAGCCCCCCACAGCCCCTGCCCAGCCGTGACTCCCCCCTTAGCCCCTGCCCAGCCACGACCCCCTCACAGCTCCTGATGCAACCACGACCCCTCCACACCCCTGTCCAATCGAACCCCCTGTGGCCCCTGCCCTGTCACAACCTCCCCCATATGCTGCTCAGGGCCTTACCTGAGACACCAAACAAGGGGGAGGCAGGGTGATAATGACAATTGGGGGAAGAAGGACTGGCACTATCACAGCTCAACGCTAGCTCCTGACTGGTGGCTCAGCAGGACTAACAGCATTTGTCTGCGTAGGCAGATCACACAGACAGTAAGGGGTCTGTCTGGCCAGGTGTTAAGTTCCCTGCTCTGGGGGACCATCCACCCCTTAGCTAGTGCGGCTAGGAGGAAACTTCCCTCCTGCAGGGGGTCAAAGACCTTCCCTTTGGAGCACCTGACACAGTCCACGTGGGAGCAGACCCACGCTAGCAATTCCTGCATTGTTAGTGTTGGGGAAATTGTCGTTACCTCCTGAGACACCAGTCCAGTGGCACAGGCCAAGTCAAGGTTAGGCAGCAGCCGGCTGTGGGGCTTGGTGCTCCAGGACAGCCACATCCTGCCAGAACAGAGAGGGGTTGTGGGGACAGGAGATGAACTAGGTGGCCGATGGGAGTTGGGGCAGGGAGGGGGTTCAGGAGATGGATGGGCGCAGGGCCAATGGAGCAGGTGTGGGATGGGTGACAGGAGGTAATGAAGCAGGGCCAGGATGTACGGATGGGAGATGACAGAGAATGATGGTGTGATGGGAACAGGAGGGAAGCTAGAAAGATGGCAGAGTTCTCTTTCTATTGCTTTCTGTCGAGGTTCTTGTACCACCCTCCTCACCACCGTACCAGTGTCATCCCTCGCTAGGTGTGGCAGGAAATGGACTAACAAATACATCCATCAGTAAGGACAGTAGGGCAGCATCCCCTGTGCCTTGCATCTGCAGGGATTGGGTGTCACTGGCCAGGTGGCAGCATAGGGGGCCCTCCACAAACCCTGCTGTCATGGGAATGAGTTTGCAGGGCCAGGACCGTGGGTCTGGCTGCAGAGGCCTCCCTGCCCGGCTGTGGGGCCAGAGAACTGATCCCTGCAGGTGGCAAGGTGAGGGGAAAAATGCAGGCCTGGCAGGGCAGATTCCTCTGGCCAGGACTGTGAGGATGATGAGACCCCTGCCATGGAGGAGGATACCAATGTGATATGGCTGTGAAAAAAGCTAATGTGGTCTTGGGATGCATCAGGCGAGGTATTTCCAGTAGAGATAAGGAGGTGTTAGTACCGTTATACAAGGTACTGGTGAGACCTCATCTGGAATACTGTGTGCAGTTCTGGTTTCCCATGTTTAAGAAGGATGAATTCAAACTGGAACAGATTCAGAGAAGGGCTACTAGGATGATCTGAGGAATGGAAAACCTGTCTTATGAAAGGAGACTCAAAGAGCTCGGCTTGTTTAGCCTAACCAAAAGAAGGCTGAGGGGAGATATGATTGCTCTCTATAAATATATCAGAGCGATAAATACCAGGGAGGGAGAGGAATTATTTAAGCTTAGTACCAATGTGGACACAAGAACAAATGGATATAAACTGGCCATCAGGAAGTTTAGACTTGAAATTAGACAAAGGTTTCTAACCATTAGAGGAGTGAAGTTCTGGAACAGCCTTCCAAGGGGAGTAACGGGGACAAAAGACATATCTGGCTTCAAGACTAAGCTTGATTAGTTTTATGGAGGGGATGATATGATGGGATAGCCTAATTCTGGCAATTAATTGGTCTTTGACTATTAGCGATAATATGCCCAATGGCCTGTGATGGGATGTTAGATGGGGTGGGGATCTGCGTTACTATAGAGAATTCGTTCCTGGGTGTCTGGCTGGTGAGTCTTGCCCACATGCTCAGGGTTTAGCTAATCGCCATATATGGGGTCGGGAAGGAATTTTCCTCCAGAGCAGATTGGCAGAGGCCCTGGAGGTTTTTCGCCTTCCTCTGCAGCATGGGGCACGGGTCACTTGTTGGAGGACTCTCCGCACCTTGAATTCTTTAAATGACAAGTTGAGGACTTCAACAGCTCAGACATAGGTCAGGGATTTGTTACAGGAGTGGGTGGGTGAGATTCTGTGGCCTGCATTGTGCAGGAGGCGAGACTAGATGATCATAATGGTCCCTTCTAACCTTAAAGTCTATGAGTCAAACCCCCATCCCACACCCAGCCTGTACCTCCACCCTTCCCCACTCCCCTTCTACCCAGGGGCACTGAAGCAATGTGAAGAGTGGGGGTGCTGGGATCTACTGAACTAAACTGTAAACCCTGTATATAATGGAAACCACTTCAAGCCAGGTGGTGTGGTAGCACCCCCCGTACCTCTAGTTCCAGCACCTATGGCTGGGTCCCGGCACTGGCTGCAGCTGCTGTGGGGCCTCAGAATGGGGCGGGCCCAGCCTGGATCTCCTGGCCCCGATCACTGTCTCCTGTGCTCCCACCCTGCCTCTGCGGGCGGCTGGTTAAGGGGGCCGAAGCATGGCCGGCAGGGCATGTCCAGCACCCCAGGGGAGGGGCAGAAAAAAAGCTTGTCACTGGCCCAGGGCCTCTGCCCTGCTGCACAGTCCAGCCTATGGGGAGGGAGAACCATGCCAGCCCCCCTGCAGGGCTTGGCCGGGGAGTCCTAGGCAGGGGTGGCTCTAGGTATTTTGCTGCCCCAAGCACGGGATGCAGGCTGTCTTCAGCGGCTTGCCTGGGGGAGGTCCCCAGTCCTGCGGATTCGACGGCATGCCTGCGGGAGGTCTGCCGAAGCCACGGGACCAGCGGACCCTCCGCAGGCATGCCGCTGAAGGCAACCTGCCTGCCGCCTGCGCGGCGACCAGCAGAGCACCCCCTGTGGCTTGCCACCCCAAGCACGAGCTTGGCGTGCTGGTGCCTGGAGCCGCCCCAGGTCCTAGGGCTGCGGGCTGTCTGGGTGGCTGCCGTGCATTTTGCTCCTTACACAGCAAACATGCAGAGAAAGAGCCACCCGGGATCCAAATAGCCATTGCATTAAATCTACTCAACGCGGAAGGCTGGCTGCCTGGACACCACTGCTCCGCTGGAACCCATGAGCACCATGGACTGGCTCAGAGGCTAGTTAAAGGGCCATTGCCCTACAGTTACCATCACACTGGGGGGCTTGTTAACACAAGCCTTATCTACACACACAGTTGCACCATTCTGTCCTGGGAAAGTCGTAGCCTGGCCACCATTACAGCAGTGTAAGGGTGCGGATATGACATCGCTTATTGCCATGGGGTGAGGGGGAGGAGTTCTCCTGGGGAACACATTCTCCTTTAGCCTGGTATAGTAACACTCGCACTAGCAGTTGTCCTGGTGTAACTACTGATGTAAAGGAATCACACCCCTGAGCGACTTAGTCCTCCCAGTACAAACGCTGGGTAGCCCAGGCCTGACATGCTGCCAGAGTTTAAGGCCAGAAGGGACGACCATCATCCAGTCTGACCAGGTGTACGTCACAGGCCACCAGCACCACGCAGCATCTGGACACATACCCCAAGGACTGAAATGAGTTCAAAGTATCACAGCTCAGGGGAGCCCAGACTATGATGTGACACAGGCAGAGACCTGCAGAGACCCAGGGGCACCAGTGTCCCAGACCTCTGCAGTGCTAAGGAAATGATTGAGATCTATCCAAATAATCCTGGTGAGTGACCCAAACCCACAGGCTGTAGCAGGAGGTGAGCTCGCAGTCAGCCACCACATGGACTTGGGCTAAAGTTCCTACTTCCATCATTTATTGGGTTTGTCATCTATTATAAAGCAGCACGTGTACAGGAATGACACAGAGAATGCTGCGGACTCTGCCATCTCTGCCATAGGTGCCAAGTCTGTGGGTGCTCCAGGGCTGGAGAACCCACAGAGAAAAAATGGTGGGTGCTAAGCACCCACCAGCAGCCCCCCATCAGCCCTCCCTCCCTCCCCCAGCACCTCCCACTTGCTGGTGGGCCCCACCAATCAGCACCTTCCCCTCCGTGATCAGCTGTTTCATGGCATGCTGGAGGTTCTGTGGGGGAAGAGGGACGCGAGAGGATGCAGCGCGCTCCCGGGCAGAACGGGGATGGGAAGAGGTGGGGCCTGGGGCAGGGACTTGGAGGAAGGGGTGGAGTGGGAGTGGGAGTGGAAAGTTGGAGCCTGTGATCTCTGCTGTCTATGAGGCTTCCAGATTAGCCTCTGGTTCCAGGGCAGCTGCACAGTTTGTAATCCCCTTACACCAAAGGGATGGACTTGGAGCTGTTGTGCAATAGTTTATGAATCATAGAATCTTCAAAATGTCAGGCTGGGAGGGACCTCGAGAGGTCACCAAGTCCAGCCCCCTGAGCTGAGGCAGGACCAAGTAAATCTAGACTCAGAGGTGAAAGTGGGCCGGTATGGGCTGGTATGGCCCGTACACAGCCGACGTTCAAGCGCTGCCCCTTTTGCCCCTCGAGGGCTGCCGACGGGGAGGGTGTGCAAAAGGGGCAGCTGCCCTAGGGCCTGGTGATTTAAAAGGGCCTGTGGCTTCAGGCCGCCTCCGCCACTACCGCAGTAGCGGCTGGAGTCCCAGGCGCTTTAAATCGCCGCTAGAGCTCGGCTGGCACAAACTGGGCAGCATGGAAGGGCTGGCTGAGGGAGGCTGACCCTCAGCCCTGCCCCTTCCACCAGCAGACCTGTCCCTTCAGGAGGCCCAGAGCTGGGACCCTGTACCGGTAAGTCTTTTATCTTACTTTCCCCCCTGCCTAGACCAGCCCTGACAGGTGTTTGTCCAGCCTGTTCTTAAAAACTTTCAGTGCTGGGGGTTCCACAACCTCCCTTGAAAGCCTTTTTCCACAGCTTAACTCCCAGAGAGTTAGAAAGTTTTCCTAATATCAAAGCTAAATATCCCTTGCTGTAATAAACCAGTAATTTTTGTCCTACCTTCGGTGGATATGGAGGACAATCGATCACCACCCTCTTTAGAACAGCTCTTCACATATTTGAAGACTGTTATCAGGTTCCCACCTCAGTCTGCTTTTCTCAAGACTAGAAATGCCCAGTGTTTGAACCTTTCCTCATTGCTCAGGTTTTCTAAACCTTTTGTCATTTTTGTTGCTCTCCTCTGGACTCTCCAATGTGTTCCCATCTTTCTTAAGTGTGGGACCCAGAACTGAACACAGACTCCAGCTGAGGCCTCGCCAGTGCCAAGTAGAGAGGGATAATTACCTTCTGTGTCTTACATACGATGCGCCTGTTAACAAACCTCAGAATGATATTAGCCTTTTTCCAATAGCATCACATTGTTGGCTCATATTCAATTTGTGATCCACTAGAACCCCCAGATCCTTTTCAGCAGTACTACCACCTAGCCAGTTATTTCCCATTCTGTAATTGCACATTTGATTGATCCTTCCTGAGGATTTGCACTTGTCTTTACTGAATTAAATCTTGTTGATTTCAGACAAGTTCTCCAGTATGTCAAGATTATTTTGAATTCTGATCCTCTCCTCCAAAGCATTTGCAACCCCTCCCAGCTTGGTGTCATCCACAAATTTTGTAAGCCTACTCTCCATTCTGTTATCCAAGTTATGGAAGAAAATGTTGAATAGTACTGGACAGATCCCTGTGGGACCCCACTAGATATGTCCCCCCAGTTTGACAATGAACCACTGATAACTACTCTTTGAGTTGGTCTTTCAACCACTTGTGCACCCACCTACATTAATACTGTACGTTGGGCTGGTTTCTGGGGAGTTTAACATGTGGCTATATTGGATTATCTCAGTAGGGGCTGTCTGGGAAACAGGCCGGAAGAAAAAGCCATCTCTCTGCCAACAGTGAAGAGTTAAGAGACAATGCCAGGATCAATACTTTGGTTTAAGAAGGCCATTTTGTCTCTACACCATGGTTGCAGACTTCCAAAGGTAAGAACTGCAGCTGGCCAAACTCAGGTCTGCAGGGCAACCACGGCTGATACAGAGGCTGGCCTAGTGGGACAGTTGCCAATTTGCTCCCCAGGAGAGATAAAGGCAAGAGGCTGACACCTGAGGAGATGCACCAGAGAAGGGTCAGAGGTGCCGCTAGCCCAGTAACCATGACGTAGCTGCTTTACAGAGTTCAGCTACAGTGCTCGGCTGTCTGTCTGTCTACATAGCTTGGGGCAGTGAGTTTCCCAGCCCTGGTTGACTGACTCAGGCTCAGGACTCATGCTAAAACAGCCGTGCGGATAGCGAGTGGAAAATGCAGCTTAGGCTGAAACACAGGCTCTGAAGACTAAGAAGGAGGGTAGACTTCAGAGCCAGAGCTCCAGCCCCAGCCGCAACTTCAAAGCGCTGTCTGCACAGCTATTTTTAGGGTGCTTGCATGAGCCCTGCTAGCCCATGTCTGTTGGCCCAGGTTGGGAGGCTTGCTGCCGTGGTCTGGGCAGACAAGCCCCCAAGGCTCCTTAGTGCCTGGGGTGAAATCCTGGCTCCATTGACTTCAGTGGGAGTTTGCCCCTGGGCTTCTGAGCCTTTGGCTAATGAAGCTAAAACAATCCAGGGAGCGCTGATGGGGAGCCTGGGGCTGTATGGTGGGGTTCAAAGAGCAGGAGAGCTGGAGCTGGATGGACCTGGGTCACAGGAACAGGGTGAAACTGAGGAAAAACAAATTCTTATCACTGTTTAACAGGCAGCTAGGAGGCCTCCCAGCTCTCCTGGCACCCATCCTTCAGACATGCTGCTACCTCATCCATATGGCAACTATTGTCTGGCTCTGCATTATCCCTATGGCAACAAATCTCGGGCTCTGGCATCACCATAACAACCATGGCCATGGTAACTGGCTTGTGCCTTGCAGGGTGGGCCTGATGTCACAATGTGTGCTCAGTGTGAGCTCAGCACCAGGGGCTCCCGATGCTGGAAGGAGCTGGAGGGCAGGAGGCCTCACTATGGGCACACACAGGGCCATGGCTGGTGTCACTGACATCTTGATGGAGCTGGTGAGAACTGTCACCCTGGTGGCTGACCGGTGAGGCTGGGGAAGAAACCAGCTCAGCCCCAAGGAAACCCTCACCCTGGATCTGGGCACATTTCTCCAGTGCACCCATCCATCCCCTGACCTACTGCACTGGCTCCAGGGCACTGGGTGCACCATGGGGGTGGGGCTGTTTCTCCCTTGGTCCCAGGGCCGTGGTGCCCCCTGGGGGCGGTGCCGTGTCTCTCAGTTCCGGGACAGTGGTTCCCCCTGGGGGCAGGTCCATCTTTCCTTAGTCCCAGGACAGTGGGTGCCCCCTGGGGGTGGGGCCATCTCTCCTTAGTCCCGGGACAGTGGTGCCCCCTGGGGGCGGGGCTGTCTCTCCCTCGGTCCCAGGGCAGTGGGTGCCCTCTGGGGGTGGGGCTGTCTCTCCCTTGTTCCCGGGGCAGTGGGTGCCCCCTGGGGGCGGGGCCGTCTCTCCTTAGTCCTGGGGAAGTGGGTGCCCCCTGGGGCCGGGGGGGTCTCTCCCTTGTTCCCGGGGCAGTGGGTGCCTCCTGGGGGCAGGGCCATCTCTCCCTTGTTCCTGGTGCAGTGGTGCCCCGTGGGGATGGGGTCGTCTTTCCTTAGTCCCGGGGCAGTGGGTGCCCCCTGGGGCCGGGGCCGTCTCTCCCTTGTTCCCAGGGCAGTGGGTGCCCCCTGGGGCCGGGGCCGTCTCTCCCTTGTTCCCAGGGCAGTGGGTGCCCCCTGGGGGTGGGGCCGTCTCTCCTTAGTCCTGGGGCAGTGGGTGCCCCCTAGGGGCAGGGCCGTCTCTCCCTTGTTCCCGGGACAGTGGTGCCCCTGGGGTTGGATCCATGTCTCTCCTGGGTTCTGGGCCAGTGTGTGCCTCCTGCTGGCGCTATGCTCCTCACTCTCACTTTTCCCCACAGCCTTATGTGAATCATGTTTGTTTCTACAAATGGCTGCTCTGGAAGCTCATCCCTTCCAGTCACTGGGCTGCCCAGCTGCCCGAGATGGCTGATACGCATGTTGCCTGTTCTGAGCTACAGAACGCCCCAGACCAGGCCTCTGAGCAGGAGCCAGAGGCTTCTTTGCCCTCGAGGCACAAGGCTCTTGTGCGACGTTTACTAAACCCCTTCTGCTTTTGGCTGCTGTCTCTGCGTGTGAGCCTGCTCGGCTGGTACTTCTGCTTCTGGAAGATGCAGGAGGACATGGTCAGCTACTTCCGTCTCTCGCTGGAGTTCTGCACCAACATGTTCTTCTGCTGGGCCCAGCACCTGCTGCTGAGCTGCATGCTGCTGCTGCTGCTCATATGGAAGGCTTCCCAGAGAGTCCAGCAGTATGTCCAGATGCAGCTGCAGTGGAGCTGGGTGAGAAGTGGGGGGAGAGGGCTGCCAGGACACAGGGTGTCCCACTCACACAGGAATCCCCAGTCTGGGGTCTCTGCCACACCCTTGGCATTGGAAGACATGGTGGGAGCGCCTCCCGGCCCCGGGGCTGTGGGGAGGAGAGCAAGTTCCTGCTGGAGCCGGTGTGGGGGAGGGGGGTGAACATGCCCCCCCCCCCCCCAAAAGGGATCAAAGTTAAATTTCTGCGCACGCACCTGGTCTGCCTGCCGTCTCCCTTCCCAGAACCAGCCTGCCTCTGTGGCAGCCTCTGCAAAGTCCCCCTCACTGTGTGGATTGGCCCTGGCTAGCCCCACACCTGCCTGGCCAGCGTTTCTGAACTGCCCCTTGCTGGGTCCCTGCCTCCCTGCCATGCCGGCCACCTGAGCAAGCCAGGTTGCTGGAGCTATGTGGCCTGCCCTGGTGTCTCCGAACATCGTGCTGTGCCTGTGGTGCTGGCACTGACTCTGCCATCTGTGCTGGCCACTCATCTCCCTGCCCTGCCTTTGTCTCTGCCAGAGGGCACTCGAGAGGCAGTTTGTTACCAAGCTGCTGCTGCTGCTGACCTGCTACTGGCGCCTGGAGAGTCTGGTGGCCCCAATAGCCTGGGGGCCTGCCTACTGCATCACCAGGCTCACTGGCCTCGTGTCCTGGCTTCTGCAAGCTGCTTTTGAACATACCATCATTGTCGCTAGCCAGGAAGAGGAGGAGGGCATGGAGCTGGTGATGATGAAGACTGAGACGGGAGGAAGGCCTCACGCTGCCCTAGCACCAAAGGATTCACATTTCCTTGGGAAGGAGGCCAAAGTCGAAGTGTCTTCTCATGGCCTTTAATAAACGCTGCTGGGAAAGCTGCTCGTCCCTCACACGTGGGGTTGGGGAGAGGGAGTGGGAATATGCGGACAGCCCATTGTCTAGCAGTGGCCAGAGCGCCCCCTCCTGGCAGAGACCCTACCTGAAGAGCTGGGGGTCTCCAGGTTGAGTGTACACCCCCAATGGCTGTGTCAGTGTCCCCAGAGAAATGTTTATGGGGTGAGAAGGGCACAAGCAACTGTCTGCCCTTGCCCCCTCAGGGTGCCTCCAGCACAGCAGCCTGGGCCTCAGGTGGGTGGCTGGCAGCAGGCACCTAACTTGGGCAGCTCTCCAGCGACTCAGCTTTGCCAGCTGGGCAGGCCCAGTCTCTGCCTCGCAGGCGCTGCATGTTTGGATGCACTGGCTGAGGTGCCTGGCCTGCGCTTGTCACTGCATGGTGCCCCCAGCTTCATTGATTTTCGAACCAGAAGGGACCACGTGGTCATCCTGTGTCTGGCTTGGATAGGCCAGAGACTCCCCCCCAGTGAGTTCTGCATGGAGTCTAGCAACTTCTGGCTGACCTAGAGCGACTCCAGCCCCGACTGAAAGACTCCCCCCACTCATCACCCAGAAAGCTGTGCCTTGCTCAGCTCTGGCTTGGTAGCCGGGGAAGCGTGTGCTGCCTTGCTGCTGAGGAAGGGGTAGCAGAGCAGGCAGGCTTTTAAGGGAAGGGACGAGTTCTGGGTTTCTGCAGCACCCAGCACAGTGGGGTGGGGCTGATCCTAGCTGGGGGCTCTGGGTGCTGCCTATCACACAGAGAGCACAGAGGAGGGATAGGCTCTGGTCCGGCCCTCAGGAGAGCTCAGTTCTGTTCTTGTCTCTGCCATTGATACCCTGTGTGACCTCAGGTGAGTCATCTGACCTTCCTGTGCCCAACGGCTGGCTCGTCAGATGTGAGATAAAGGGAACCAGCTGGCTGTCCCCAAAAACAGCTGGGATTCCCCCCCAGTCTCGCTTCTGAGGTTGGGGCAGCCCAGGACCTAAAGCACGGAGATCCAAGGGCAGGAATGGAGAAGATGCTGCCCACTCTGTCTTTGTGATGTTGTCTGGGTTTGCTGGCTTATGCCCATGGTTCCTGCGGGGCTGTATGGTCAGGGTTCAGCCATTGGCTCTCCCGGGTGAGCCATCACCAGAACATGAGAGCAGTACTTGCTTTGCGCCTCTAGAGGGCACCTTCTACCCACAAGTCACTGCCTCTTGCTGGGCCAATCCACTGCAAGCTGGAGCTGCTCTGTACGTGGGGAGAATGGACTTCGTGATACTGCTCCTGGCACTGCCCTGGCGGCATGCATGAGCCCCCCAGTGCCTCCACCAGTTGGGCCAGGCCCCAGCCTGTGCCCAGCACCCCCAAAAGGAACACACAGAGCCCTGGATACCTTTGTAAGCACTATGATAAAACTATAACTGGGCCAGAAAAGAATTAGACAACTTCCTGGAGGATAGGTCCGTTAGTGGCTATTAGCCAGGATGGGCAGGGATATAACCGCACGTGCTGGGTGTCCCTAAACCTCTGACTGCCAGAAGCTGGGACTAGATGACAGGACTATTTAGAAAAGCTGGACAAGCACAAGTCCATGGGGCCGGATGCGCTGCATCCGAGGGTGCTAAAGGAGTTGGTGGATGTGATTGCAGAGCCATTGGCCATTATCTTTGAAAACTCATGGTGATTGGGGGAGTCCCGGATGAGGAAAAAGGTAATGTCGTGCCCATCTTTAAAAGGGAGAAAGGAGGATCTGGGGAACTACAGGCGGCAGTCGATCCTTACCTCATTCCGTGGAAAATCATGGAGCCAGGTCCTCAAGGATCAATTCTGAAGCCTTAGAGGAGAGGAAAGTGTTTATGTTCTTAGGAGCATTCAACATGGATTCACCAGGGCAAGTCATGCCTGACTACACCTAAGGTTGCTGTTCTGTGATGAGTTAACTGCTGTGCTGGTGGTGAGGGAAGGGTGGTCGTGTTAATTCCTTGCTTTAGCAAGAGTTTCTTGATATGTTGCCACAGTATTCTTGCCAGCAGTTAAAGAGAATAGTGGGGGATGAATGGATTACTAAGGTGGATTGAAAGCTGAGGCTAGATCTGTCAGGACTCAACTCGGTAGTGGATCAATGGCTCACATGTTCTAGGTTGGCTCAGCGGGTAGAAAGAGGGTCCACAAGGGTCGGTTCTGGGGCCAGGTTTGGTTCAATCTTCATGATCTGGAGAAATGGCATGGATTGCACTTCAGCAAGTTTGCAGATGACACGGAAACTGGGGAGACGTGGCAGATCGCTGGGGTAGAGATAGGATACAGAGGGACCTAGACAATTAGAGGATTGAGCCGAAAAGAAGTCTTGTGAGGTTCACAAGGACAAGTGGCGCAGAGTCTGCACATAGGATGGAAGAATCTCATGCACTGCTACAGACTAGGGACTGAGTGTCTAGGCAGCAGTTCTGCAGAAAAGGACCTAGGGGTTATGGTGGACAAGAAGCTGGATATGCGTCGACAGTGTGCCGTTGTTTCCACAAAGGCTAACAGCATTTTGGGCTGTAGAAGTAGGGGCATTGCCAGCAGATTGAGGGACGTGATCATTCCCCTCTATTTGGCATTGGTGAGGCCTCATCTGGAGTACTGTACAGGAAAGCTGTGGAAAAATTGGAAAGAGTCCAGCGGAGGGCAACAAGAATGATTAGGGGGCTGGAGCACGTGACTTATGAGGAGAGGCTGAGGGAACTGGGATTGTTTAGTCGGCAGAAGAGAAGAATGAGGGGGGCTTTGATAGTTGCTTTCAACTACCTGAAAGGAGGTTCCAAAGAGAATGGATCTAGACTGTTCTCAGTGGTAGCAGATGACAGAACAAGGAATAAAGGTCTCAAGTTGCAGTGGTGGAGGTTTAGGTTGGATATTAGGAAAAACTTTTTCACTAGGAGGGTGATGAAGTACTGGACTGGGTTCCCTAGTGAGGTGGTGGAATCTCCTTCCATAGAGGTTTTTAAGGTCAGGCTTGACAAAGCCCTGGCTGGGATGATTTAGTTGGGGACTGGTCCTGCTTTGAGCATGGGGTTAGACTAGATGATCTCCTGAGGTTCCTTCCAACCCTGATATTCTATGATTCTATGACAGGATGGATCACTCGTTAATTGCCATGTTCTGTTTATTCCCTCTGAAGCTCCTGGCATTGGTCGTTGTCGGAATACAGGGTTGGATGGACCATTGGTCTGACCCAGTATGGCCATTCTTATATTGCTATGCCTCATAGCCCTGTGCTTTCGCTGGGTGGGGGCCTCACCTCATCCTGTGAGCACCATGTCCCATGGTCCTGTGCTCTCCCTGGACAGTGCTGTTATCCTGTTGGTGCCCTGAAAAGAGCTGGATAGGTGGGGCGGCTCAGGCTGGAACTTGGGCTCTCAAATCTCAAAGCTCAAGCTCCAGCCCAAGCCACAGCATCACAGCAATGTCTGCCCAGCTATTCACAAGGGGGTGCTCACTCCCAGCTGCAGTGCAGACATCCCTAGAGAGGCTCAGTTCACACAGGGAGCATGGGGAGGAGCAGGAATGGACTCCGACCTCCCATGGTATTGGGAGCTGTTCTTTGGCTTGGTGCTGCTATCACACCAACTCTGTCCTTATCTGTCTGTCTATTCTCAGATACACCTCTCTCTCGCTGAGGAGTGTGGGAGTGTTTGGGACAGAGGCTATGTGTGGCTGTGCTTTGTTCTCTTTTTTGGGGTAACGGGGTTTGGTTTTGGGTTGTTGGGTGTTTAGTTTCAGGGGTTCTTTTGTCTTGGCAGGTTTTTGTCTGCCCCATTTGGGCTGGGCTGGCTTGCACGGAGGCCAGTACTGCACTTTGTTCTGGATTTGCAGGGTTTAACCTGTGGCCATGGGTTGGGATTTTGCCTCCAGATTCTGCCTCAGGGGAGAAGCGTAGTCTAGCTGTGGGGTTTATAAATGTGAGGTGCCTTGCCCATGTTGTGTTGCTTGTCACTTAGCCTTGTTGAGCTTGTGGCGGTGGAAGGGATGGTTATGTGGCGTGGTTTTGTCCTTCTTGTGCCCCTCTCAACATCTGTTGTTAAAGTCATGATCTCTACTGTCCAGATGAGCAGCTGGCCAGAGACCTGGCGAGCTGTGGTAAGGGCACTAGCCATGGCTTTTCATGGGGCAGATTTTATGACATTAAACTGTGCTTCCAAAGTGCTCAACGTTTCCCTGAGGCCTATGCTGGGGGGTGTGACTTTGGCCAGTGAGAGCATGGCCTGCTTTCCTTGTGGGCGTCTGACACATTTGGTCAATGAGGCTGCCTCTGGGAACGTGGGGCTTTCTGTGAGTGAAGCACATGTGGGGTGGCAAGACTGGGTCCCAGCAGGCTCCAGATGTCTCTGCTCTGGTGGGCTAGTGCCCCCTTTGCATGCTGGTAGATGGCATTACTGGTTCTGTGGCTCCTGACTCAGTGGTCTCACAGCCTGGACCTGGCTGTGGAATGGAGGCTGAGCCTGTTGCTATGGAATCTGTGGCCTTGGCTGTGGATTCTGGCTTGCTGGCAAAGCCTAGAGTACAAATTGGCTGTTGAAGGCCGAGGGGGCCCTATTCTGAGAGTGCTGGCTGGTGCAGTCAGGGAGCACAAGGCTGCTGAATGTGGCTCTTTATTTGGAGGCATCAGGCATCAGTGTTGCCCCCTCAGTCCCAGCAGCCCCCTCCCTCTGGGCTCTCTGAGGTTCCCCCCCTCAAGGATGGCAGTGACTCTGAGAACGGGCCAGGGGGTGATGCACTCACAGATCCTTCGGGTCCTGAACTCCCTGAAGAGGGATCACCCTGGATGCGACTGGCAGATTTCTGGGTGATCCTAAAGGGAAAGATGTGGTAGAGGAGGCAGCTTGGTTTTCCCATCTGTTTTGTACTTTGAAACTTGTCTCCGTGGCTGAGTCTGACAAGCAGAAGCAGTGTAGACTGAAAAAACTGATTACTGAAGTACGTCTCTTTGACCAATTGTACTGTTGTGATTAGTGGATATTGGGAATTTTGGTGGTTTTGTTGAGGTTTTAGGTGTTCCCCACTCCTGTTTCTGTCACTGGGCTGATACATGATTTTGTATGTGAGTGGGTGCATGGACATTTAAAAGTGCCTGCCTCTTTTTGAGTACCTGCCCTAGAAAAGGGTGGGGAATGTGTTTCTGCAAGACACACACACACATTCAGGCAACCAAAGTGGTTGGCTTGCTGATTGGAGAGGAACGTTTTTCTGAGTCATGGTTTCACTGCAAGTGCAGGGGTTGCCAGTCTGTTTGCGGGCAAGGTGAAGCCTGATTCAGAGATTGTGCAGGACATTATTCCAGGCTCTTTAGTGACAGTTCGAACTACCGTTGAGCAATATCCTCTTTGTTTTGATTACTCTCTGTGCTCCAACGGTCAGGAAAACCAGGCGCTTAGTCTTCCTGTGAATGTGTGGGTCAGCCTGTGACAAATGCTACAAGGGCCCGACAGAGTCAGGTGATCTTGTCACCTGATACTAAAACATTACCTGGGACTTCTTGGAACTTTCCACTGTAAGGGAAGGAGGGTCAAACTAGGAAACAAAGGACTCCTGCCTTATGCAAATCCTATTTCAGGGTGGGGAGTGAGGTAATCCAGGTCATGAGTTCTCCCCGGCTACCCCACCCAAGATGACTGCTGGAAACCACTAAGACTGAAACTGGGGGAAGTTCTTTAAACTGAGTCTTCCCAGAGGTGATTTGCAGATGGGTGTGGCCCCGCCTGTGTGTGTGTTAGAGGAGCCTGGCTCAGCAAGACAGTTAACGGGGGCCCATGCTGGCAGAACGGGTAGACTCAGTGGTGTCTCAGCACATTAGGTGACTTCCCAAGGGGTCCAACCTGTCACAGTGATGTAGTTGGCAGGATGGTGTGCACAGCTTGTTGTCCTGAAACACTGGTAGTGATTTTAAGTGAGTTTTAAGTGTGGTGGCTAGAGAACAGATAAAGTGGTTGCTGAACCAGGCTCTTAAAACCTCCTCCACCACTCAGATGTCCACCTCCCTTGAAGTACAGACCCAAAGATATATTATGAAATTCACCTCTTCCCTCAATGTGGAAGAGGGATGTACACGCTTCTCGCTCCTCACAGTTAGAAATTGCATAAACTGGGTTATGTGATGAACCAGAAATAAATGTATTAACTATAACAGATGTATTTTAAGTAGTTAAGGTGTTATCAGACAGAACAAGGCAGTTGTTGGACTAGATGACCTCCTGAGGTCTCTTCCAACCCTGATATTCTATGATTTTATGAGATTACTAAGAAAATAAAACAGAGCACGCAAACTAAGCTTAATACACTTAAGAAACTGGTGACACGTAAGTTCTCACCCTAAATGTGGTTCTAATAATCTTCTTCACAGGCCAGACACCCTTCCAGCCTGGGCTTAGTTCTTTCCCTCAGTTCAGTCTTAGGCTACGTCTAGGCTGCGGGAGTGCTTTGAAGTGTGGGTGTGGTCACGCCCAAGCGCTGGAGGACAGCTCTCGCAGCACTCCTGGTACTCCACCTCCACGGAGTTCCCAGCGCTCGGAGCTGTCCACACTAGCATTTTAAAGTGCTCAAACTTGCTGCGCTCCAGGGGGTGATTTTTCATGCCCCTGAGCCAGCAAGTTAGACAGCTATAAAATGTAAATGTAGACAAGCCCTTAGTTCCAGCACTCATCATGGGTGGAGTAGCAGGGGAGAACTGATGACCAGGATTACCTCACTCCTCACCCTTAAATTGTTTCCTAGTTTGACCCCCCTTCCCTTACAATGGAAGGTTCCAAGAAGTCCCACGTAATGTTTTAGTATCAGGTGACAAGACCACCTGACTCTGCAAGGCCCTTGTAGTCATTCTTCACAGGCCGACCCACACATTCACAGGAAGACTAGGCTCTTTTACAGTCCATTGTCCTTGTTGATGGCCATCCGCCCTGTCTGGCTTTTCCGTTGTTGTACCTGATCAGTGAGCGTCACCCAAAGTAGCATAGTTGAAATACAGCTACATAGTCAATATTCCTAATTTCAGATACAGAAATGATGCATTCATACAAATAGGATAATCACATTCAGTAAATCATAACCTTTCCAATGATATCTCACATGAGCCATCTTGCATAAAGTATATCTTAGTTATGTCATGTTTATATCATAAGTATATTTTCATAAATAATATGGAATGACACATCACAGGATCTTAGTTCAGGCGCACACTTGGCAGGAAGTTACAAAGGTCTCTATCACAGGGCACGTTCAGGGCCACCAGAAAAATGGAATGTTAATTGTTGGGTTTTATATCATCCAAAGTGTCCTGCTAAGGTGGAGTCATGGCATAGTGGAAGAACTGCCATTCTTGCAGGTCTGGGGGAACATAAATGAAGTCCCTCATGAATGTGAGCACCTCTCGAGTGTCATATGGTTCCAGGTTGATAATGGCTAATCCATTGGGTGGAATTCTGGAGACAGAGGCAGAATGGATGAGGATGAGAGGCAAGGGGTAGGTCAGTGGTTTGAACATTGGCCTGCTAAACCTAGGCTCGTGAGTTCAGTCCTTGAGGGGGCCATTTGGGGATTGGTTCTGCTTTGCGCAGGGGTTTGGACTGGATGCTTTCTTGAGGTCCCTTCCAACCCTAATAACCTATGATTCTATGAGGAGATCCTGGCAGTGAGTTATATTAAGGAAATTATGGGACTTGACAATGTGGGCTGGTTCTGGACTGGGGCCTCATGGGTCAAAGCCATATCTTCTGGATAACTCTAGGCCTTGCTGTTTCTGATTACAGGTCAAAGTAAAGTTGAACTAGGATAAGAATAGGGCGCACTGAAGTTGTTGGTTCATGGTCTTGGTCCTGCACAGGTACTCCAGGCTCTTGTGATCGGTAAATTCTTGGATTGGATGACAGGTCTCTTCCAAGTAGTGTTGTCACTCTTTGAATTTGGTTTTCAATTGCCAGGAGCTCCTTATGCAATATCTCATTTTTTTTGCTCAGCACATGTAATTTTCCTTGAGTAGTAGGTGATGGGTGCAGTATTTGGTCGAGTCTATGCCTTTGGGAAAGGACTGCCCCTGCCATTGTAACAGAGGCATTGGCTTCCACAATGAATGCTTGTGTCATGTCAGGATGGGCCAATACTGGAATGGTGAAGGCAAGTTTTAACTGCTTAAATGTGTGCTGGCCTAGGGCAACCAGTAGAATTAGGTGTTTTTCTAGCATAGGTCCATGAGGGGCTCAGCTTGTTTTGAAAAATTTGAGATAAACCTTTGGTAGATATTTGTGAAACCTGAAAGATGTTGTAGGTCATGTGCATTGCAGGGTGCTGCCCAGTTGTGGACAGACTGGACCTTGCATGGTCTGTTGTGATGCCCTCTGGGAACAAGATGAAACCCAGGAGCTTGGTTGAGGTCTGATTGAATGTGCTTCTATAATTTAGTGTAGAGACTGTATTTTCATAGTCTGTCCAGGACTGTGTGGACTGTGAGTTGGTCCAGATTGTTTGAAAAGATCAATATATCATAGTATACCACCATGACCTGGTTCAGTAGGTCTCATAGCACTAATGAAGCATTAAGGAAGTGCTGGAATGTCACTGGAGCATTAGTCAGTCCAAATGGCATAACTAAATATGCAACGTGGCCAGGTCCAAAAGGTGATCTTCCATTTGTCTCTCTCAGATACAGATGAGTCTGTAAGCTCCCTAGAGACCCAGTTTTGTGACAATGTGGACTGCCCCCATATGGTCCAACAACACGGGGATCGGGGTAGTGGGTAATAGTTCTGGATTGTTATCTGAGTTAAGGGTTAGTAACTGGCACATAAATGGAGGCTGCCATCCTTTTTTAGGAAAAGGACTGCAGCATGGGTTGGTGAGTCAACTTGCAGATGAACCCCAGGGCCAAGTTATCTTTGAGAGATTCTCACAACGCCCCCAGTTCAGGCTCTGACATTGTCTGGATCCATCCAAATGGCTGAAGTTCTATGAGGCCGTTGTAGTCCCAGTGTGGAGGGAGGCTTTCTGCATTCTTCTTCTCCAAGACATCAGTGTAATCATGGTACTTGGGGGGAAGTTCCAGAGTTTGCCCAGTGGGTGTTTCAGTGCTGGTGACTGCACCTACTTGGGCCTTCTTGGATCGAGGTGCAACGTTCGCTGGTCCCTGGCCATGCTGTCAGCAGAATTTTAATGGAACCTGCCCTTGCAGTAAATGAGGGGGTCATGAAGGGTCACCTGGGAGTTGCTAAGGATCAGGGGAAAATGCGAGGAATGGATCATGCCAATTTGTGTTATTTCTCTGTGTCCTTGAAAAACAGCCTCCAGGGCAGCAGTCTCCTCCACAACTGGACTGAAGAAAGCGAGGAGCCAGCAATGATTTCAACTGTACTGGACAATGGCCTTGTGTAGAAGGGAATCTGCAGGGCCTGAGCTGTAGCTGCATCCATGAAATTGTTCACTGCTCCTGAATCAATGAGGGCCTATTGAGGGGGAATCCGTCAGGGGCCCCCTGGGATGTTCAGCTGCATAGGCACCTGTAAATGAGAAGCCTCTAGATGGGGCTCAGGGTCTGTCTCAGTGAGAACTAGGATACAGAGAAGTTCTTTTCTCTTAAGGCTCAGCCGGTTCTCCCCACTGCAAGCCTGGGTCAGCTTGTTTCCCCTAGCTCTTTGGTGTTCCTACTGGGCAGGCTGAGATGGAATAGAAGCATGGTTTTTGCTGATGGCACCATTCCTTTTCTTTGGGTGTGAGTCCCTAATGAGCAAGATCAGTTTGCATGGGCTTTGTGGGCGATACAGAAACTGAGGTCATAGTATGTGTGTAGCGGGGCTGCAGGGAACCTTCTTTCTCCTCGTTTCATTCTCACGGACGATTGTCTATGTGGATGGTAAGATCCACCAGGGCATGTAGGTCCACAGGTGTTTCTGCATTGACCAGTTCGACCATATTTGATTTCTTCCTGCGAGCCCCGTTGGAACTGGTACAGCTGTGCTGCTTCATTCCACTCTCCTCTGGGAGGTGACGGAAATCTGCTTCATAGGAGGCCACAGGCCTGCCCCTGCCAGTGTCTCCTCAGGGCAGCCTCGGCTGTTCGAGCTCACTGCGGGTCATCAGAGATGGCTGACCAATTGGAGAGAGGCAGCCCAGTCTGACAGCACTGGGCTATGACCTTCCATCAAAGGGGAGGCACAGCCTAACGCATCTGCTGCCAGTAGGCTGATTATCAAGGCCACCTTGGCCGGGTCAGGGGCATAGATGTGGGGACACATCGCAAACAGAAAGTGGCACTGGTTCATGGAGCATGTCCTGTTCTGGGCAAGGCGCTGTAGGCTGTGTTTGCAGCACGGTGTTCTTGGTGCTGAGCTGCCTCACTTGCTCCTGCAGCCCCCGGCTGTCTGAGGTCAGCTGCACAACTTGGGCCTGCAGCACCTGATTATCCCTTCAGGTGAGTCCAGTGGTTTTGGGGGCTGTGTTGGTGCTGTTGGGTGCATTCTTCTTGTACAGGACTTGGTCTCTCAGGGTTATTGGGGCCAAACCAGCTGTCCTGGCTGGGTCATGGGTGGCCAGACCTAGTCATCGGAGCCAGAGTCCCAAGACAGGAGTCGGCTGGGTCAGGAGCACGGGAGGTCAGAACCACTAGCTGGGAGCCAGAGGGCCAAGTCAGAGGCAGGAGACAAACTGGAGATCAGAATCATGAGTCAGATGCCATGAGTCACACCAGATTGGGATGCCAGGAAATCAAGCCTATGCTTCAAAATCAGGAAGCCCAAGTCACATAAGCCAGAGCAGGATAAAGCCCATTGGTTGTACAGCTTCCTGTTCCTACGGCTGGCTTAAATTAGGGCTAGTGGGCCAATCAGCTGCTCTGGGACTCTGCTTGTCATACCTTGGGGCGGAGCCTCAAACTGTGCCAGGGCTATCCCAGGTAAGCTATTGACAGGAGGCTGCTGGTTGGAGTGTGGCTGCTCCCATGAACCCTGCAGACCCAACTCAGAGACCTATGGGTCATTGCATCACCCCCTCCCCAGTGGGCACCCTCTGGGTGACATAGGGCCAGGTTTCTTGGGATGGCTCCTATGGAAGGCCTGAACCAGAGTGGGAGCATGAACATTTGCATTCTTCTGGACCATAGCCTTCCCCATCAATCAGATACCGCAGTTTTCCTTGCTTGATTTTAGAGTCGAGGACTTTGTGAACAACATATTCCTCTTGACCTGCTTGCACCGAGCGGCGGTGATGGGGCTTTTTGGGGAACTATGTTCTCAGTGTATGGCTCGAGAAGTGAGCTATGGAATACAGTTAAAGCAGATTAACACATACACACACACACTCACAAATTAATTACAATCCTAAATTTCAAAAGGTAATAGAAGCTTCTATGATAAGCAAGCTCTGGTTGTCCTTTAGGGCTAACCCAGGCTAAGCAGCTGGTTATCCCTTGCTTATGCCTAGAAATCTTGCCCTCAGAGTGCAAGTAGCAAGGAGATTCCTTCTTGAAAGGAGTTTTATTAGGTTCAGCCCTTCAGCTTTGAGCTGAAAACTCAGCTGATGGGAGGAATGAACTTGCAAGACTCATTTTCATGGGGTGGGGGCGAGTAAAAGAACAAAAGAGAATCCTGTGTCACCTTATAGATTAACAGACGTTTTGGAACATGAGCTTTCGTGGCTGAATACCCACTTCGGCAGATGAATGTAGTGGAAATTTCCAGGGGCAGGTATATATATGCTAGCAAGCAAGCTAGAGATAACGAGGTTAGTTCAATCAGGGAGGATGAGGCCCTGTTCTAGCAGTTGAGATGTGAAAACCAAGGGAGGAGAAACTGGTTCTGAATGGGTTGCCAACTACAGAACCAGTTTCTCCACTCTTGGTTTTCACACCTCAACTGCTAGAACAGGGCCTCATCCTCCCTGATTGAACTAACCTCGTTATCTCTAGCTTGCTTGTTAGCATATATATACCTGCCCCTGGAAATTTCCACTACATTCATCTGACGAAGTGGGTATTCACCCACGAAAGCTCATGATCCAAAACATCTGTTAGTCTATAAGGTGCCACAGGATTCTCTGCTGCTTTTACAGATTCAGACTAACACGGCTACCCCTCTGATAAAAGAACAAAGTATGTCTCCCTGAACTGGAAATTACACTTCCAGGTCCAGTGTAGACATAACCAAAGATAATAAAAAGGAGTTTAAGTCTATCAAGAATAAAAGGTACCTTAAAAATGGCATGGGTCCATTACTAGATGGACATGATAGAATTGTCAATAATGTAGAAAAGGTGGAATTTTTCAGTAAATATTTCTGTTTTATATTTGGAGAAAAACACATGATATATTCATATCATATGGTGATTAAAAAAAAACAGTTTCCACTCCAACAGTAACTCAGAATGATGTTAAATAGCAGCTACTAAAGTTAGACTTTTTAAAATAAGCAGGTCCAGGTGACTTGCATCCAAGAGTTTTAAAAGAGTTGGCTGAGTAACTCTCTGGGCTGTTAATGTTCATTCACTGGGGAAGTTTCAGAGGACTGGAAGAAAGCAATGTTGTGCTAGTATTGAAAACAGGTTAAGGGGATGGCCCAGGTAATTATAGGCCTGTCAGTCTGATGGTGATTCCAGGCAACATAGTAGAATGGCTAATAGATAATTAAAGGAGGGTAATGTAATTAATGACAATCAACATAGGTTTATGGAAAATACTGTATATACTTGTTCATAAGCCGAATATTTTGGTAAAAAGGTGACGCATCAAAGAGCAGGGGTCGGCTTATAAATGGGTCTACACCAAAATTTGATGATTTTAAACTCTATGGCAGAGGGATCGGCAGCCTTTGGCATGCGGCGTGGGCTGAGGGATGTGCTGGCCGCCACTTCCTGCCACCCCCATTGGCCTGGAGCGGTGAACCGTGCCCAGTGGGACCCGTGATTGGCCAAACCTGCAGACATGGCAGATAAACAAACCAGCCCAGCCTGCCAGGGTGCTTACCCAGGCGAGCTGCATGCCAACAGTTGCCGATCCCTGCTCTATGGAATCATTGAATTAAATATCTAATACATTGTTGTTTTGTATACCTGGAGCGTCTGCAGGCATGGAGCCCCTCAGCTCCCATTGGCTGGGAACGGCAAACCGCGGCCACAGAGAACTGAGGGGCTCCATGCCTGCAGATGCTCCAGGTAAACAAAACGTCCAGACCCACCAGTGGCTTACTCTGACCGGCTGGAAGCCAAAGGTTTCCAACCCCTGAATTATAGGGTTAGCATATGAAGGGTCATACCGTTTGTTGCTATTTTTTACTTATCCATCTTGTGGGGTTGCCTTATAAACGAACAGGCTAATGAACGAATATATACGGTAGATCCTTTTGAACTAATTTTGGTATTTTTTTATGAGATTAGAAGTTTAGTTGATAAGGGTAATAGTGTTGATGCAATATATTCAGACTTTTGTAAGGCGCTTGACTTGGTGCCATCCGACATTTTGATTAAAAAATGAGAAAGATACGAATTTAGCAAATCACATTTAAATTAATTAAAAATTGGCTAACTGAAAGATCTCAACATGAAATTGTAAAAGGGGAGTTGTAAGCAAGCAGGTGTGTTGTTAGTGGGGTCCTACAGGGAACATTTTTTGGCCCTATACTAAATATTTTTATCAATGACCTGGAAGAAAACACAAAATCATCACTGATAATGTTGCAGCCAACACAAAGATTGGGTGAGTGGCAAATGATGAAGAGGACAGGTCACTGATTCAGTGTTAGCTTGATCACTTGGTAAGCTGGGCTTAAGTAAAAAATATGGATTTTACTACAGCCAAATGTGAAGTCACATATCTAGGCATAAAGAATGGAGGCCATATTTAAAGGATGGGAAGGACTCTGAAAAAGTCTTGGGGGTCATGGCAGCTACTCAGCTGAACATGAGGGCCCAGTACAATGCTGTGGCCAAAAGGGCTAATGCAGTCCTTGGATGTAGAAACAGGGGAATCTTAAGCAAACCTAGGGAGGTTCTAGTACCTCTGTGTTTGGCACTGGTGCAGCTGCTGCTGGAATGCTGTGACCAGTCTTAGTGTCCACAATTTAAGACAAATGTTGATAAATCAGAGGGTTCAGAGAAGAGCCATGAGAATGATTAAAGGATTAGAAAACCTGCCTGATAGCAATAGATTCAAGGAGTTCAATCTATTTTGCTTAAAAGAAAAGGTTAAGGGTAACTTGATCACAGTCTATAAGTACCTACAGGGCGAGCTAATATTTAATAACGGGCTCTTCAACCTAGCAGAGAAAGGTGTAACACAATCCAGTGGGTGGAAGTTGAAGCTAGATAAACCCAGACTAGAACTAAGGCATGCATTTGTAATGAAAAGGAAAGGAGAGAATTGTAAAGAAAGGAGAATTGTAAAGAAAGGAGAGCAGCAGAATGTGGACCCTGGACTTCAGAAAAGCAGACTTTGATTCCCTCACGGAACTGATGGGCAGGTTCCCCTAGGAGAACAACATGAGGGGGAAAGGAGTCCAGGAGAGCTGGCTGTATTTTAAAGAATCCTTACTGAGATTGCAGGAACAAGCCATCCCGATGTATAGAAAGAATAGTAAATATGCCAGGCTATTGCTCAGGCATGCAGGAGTGAAATCAGGAAGGCCAAATCACACCTGGAGTTGCGGCTAGCAAGGGATGTTAAGAGTAACAAGAAGGGTTCCTTCAGGTATGTTAGCAACAAGAAGAAAGTCACGGAAAGTGTGGGCCCCTTACTGAATGAGGGAGGCAACCTAGTGACAGAGGATGTGGAAAAAGCTAATGTACTCAATGATTTTTTTTGCCTCGGTCTTCACGAACAAGGTCAGCTCCCAGACTGCTGTACTGGGCAGAACAGTATGGGGAGGAGGTGACCAGCCCTCTGTGGAGAAAGAAGTGGTTCAGGACTATTTAGAAAAGCTGGACGAGCACAAGACCATGGGCCCAGATGTGCTATATCCAGGGGTGCTAAAGGAGTTGGCGGATGTGATTGCAGAGCCATTGGCCATTAACTTAGAAAACTCATGGTGATCCACGGAGGTGCCCATCTTTAAAAAAGGGAAGGAGGAGGATCCGGGGAACTACAGGCCAGTCAGCATCACCTCAGTCCCTGGAAAAATCATGGAGCAGGTCCTCAAGGAATCAATTCTGAAGCACTTAGAGGAGAGGAAAGTGATCAGGAAGGAAAGTGTCAGAGCATCGTCAAGGGATTCACCAGGGCAGTCATGCCCTGGACTAACCTAATGCTTCTATGATGAGATAACTGGGTCTGAATGAGGGAAATGCAGGGCATGGAGATATACCTTGACTTTAGCAAACTTGATACGGTCTCCACAAGTATTCTTTGCCAGCAATAAAGAGTATGGCTGGATGAATTGGACTACAAGGTGGATTAGTAAAGCTGGCGTAGAATCATCGGGCTCAAGGGGTAGTGATCATGGCCCAGGGTCTAGTGGCAGCTGGTATCAAGTGGAGTGCCCCAAGCGGTCGGTCCTGGGGCTGGTTTTTCATATAATCTTTCATTAATGTTGGGGTGTAGTGATGGACTGGCATGCACCTAGCACAAGTTGCAGATGACACTATTGGGAGAATGGAAACCCATAGTAGTGGTAGCTATGCTGGAGAGGTAGGGATTAGGATTACAGAGAGACCTAGACCAAATTGGGCTGGGCCAAAGAACTTGATGAGTATTCACACAGGACAAGTGTAGGAGTCCTGCTCATAGATGAAGGATCCATGCACTGCTACAGACTAGGGACTGAGTGTGCTAGGCAGCCAGTTCTGCAGAAAGACGGACTTAGGGGTCTTGTGGACAGAAAGCTGGTTATGGTCGACAGTTGTGCCAGTGTTGTTCAACAAAGGCAACAGCATGTTTTGGGCATGCTAAAAGTAGGGGCAAATTGCAGGCAGATTGAGGACGTGATCACCCCTCCTCTATTCGGCATTGGTGAGGCTCTCTGTAGTACTGGAGTTTTGGTGCCCACACAAGCGCACAATGGGGCTATTCAGGTAAACGCTAAATGAAGCCAAAACACAATATTTTGGTTTGATTTCCATGTGGAAAATGTCCAGTTTGCAGATGCACCATTTCTCCTTGGAAAATCCCTACCAGCTCAACAGGGCTTTGATAGCTGCTTTCAACTACCTGAAGGAGGTTCCAAAGAGGATGGATCTAGACTGTTCTCAGTGGTACCTGATGACAGAACAAGGAGCAATGGTTTCAAGTTGCAGTGGTGGAGGTTTAGGTTGGATATTAGGAAAAACGTTTTTACTAGGAGGATGATGAAGCACTGGACTGGGTTCCCTAGTGAGGTGGTGGAATCTCCTTCCATAGAGGTTTTTAAGGTCAGGCTTAACAAAGCCCTGGCTGGGATTAATTATTTGGGTTGGTCTTGCTTTGAGCAGGGGGTTGGACTAGATGACCTCCTGAGGTCCCTTCCAACCCTGATATTCTATGATTTTATGATTGAATAGAAAGAGTAACTAGCCATTGGAACAACTTACCAGGTGTCATGGTGGATTCTCCATCCCTGGCAATTTTAAAATCAAGATGGGATGTTTTTCAGAAGATCTGCTCTAGTTCAAACAGGAGTTAACTCAGGGAAGTTCTCTGGCCTGTGCTACACAGGTCAGAATAGCTGTTTCCAATGGTCCCTTCTTGTCTTACAATCTATGAATATATGAGCATTTCTGTGCCCTACTTGCTGGCTCTGGGCTTCCCTTGGCCTGGGAAACCAAATCCCACCAGCATCATCTCTGTGCTTGGGCTGATCCACTGGAATGATCTCTGGAAAGATTCTGTAGCAGGGCCTAGTCTCCAGAGAGACAGTGCACTTTTATGGTGTCCACAGAGGAGGAGGAACTCGGGCATAGTCTCTGAGAAACACCAGAGGAGGGAGAAAGTAGCCTAAGCCAAGCCTGGGGCTTCAACAATAGCACTGGTGGGCCCGGGGTGGAGGAAGAGGGCCAGAGGCCTGAGGGGACTGGACTTGTTGCTTATGAGGTCGGATCCAGACTCTGATTCAGCTGGAAATGGAATTCCCAGGGTCTTGTCCGTCTGCTGCTGGCAGCCCTTTGAGTCCAAACTCCACCAAAAATGTGAGTGGGTACGAAAGCTGCAAGCCTGGGTCACACCTGTGTGTGCACAAAGCACTAGTGCTCAGCTTACACGTCCAATGCTGAGTACAGCTGGAGCTAACCCTGCCCCCAGCACTAGTGGTGATTCACACTCAGAATCCAGCCCCCGGGGACTGGATTCACACTAAGGATCCAACTCCCCACTGGCACTAGATTCATACTTAGGATGGCCCCTGAAGCACTGGATTCACACTTAGGATCCAAACCCCAAGCACTGGATTCACATTCAGGATCCATCTCCCCTGCCCTTGACATGAGATTCCCACTCAGGATCCAGCCCCCAGGCCGTGGTGCTGAATCACTCTTCAGAGTCCAGCTTTGCTTGTGCTGGGGAAACCTCCCCCTTCTTGGCACTGCACCCTGTTGGAGGCAGCTTTGCGGCTGGGCCTTAAACCGTGACTTTAATGGCCTGTTTCACACTTTTAACATTGCGTCCACAGTTAATTTAAGCCCATGCTTCTCTTACAAGATAAACAGGCTGGGGAGCATGCTGGCTAGCTCCCTCTGTCGGCTAGCTCCATCGCCAGCCAGTCCTGGCTCTGTTCCAGCCTGACATTCCTGCACTTGGCCCTGTCAGCTGCAGCTGGGCCGCCTGCTCGGAGAGACTCAACATTTGCAGAGCAATTCTCAGATCTGTTGGTGCTTTTCTAAACATCATGTTCCTGGGGCTGGCTCACTCGGCCCAGCTGCGCACAGCTGTACAAACATCTCAGCTCCACACCCAGCATCACCGCCACTCCAGGCTGGCTCAGCTACCGCCGGCACCTCAGAACCAGCCCTGTGTGAGGTCTAGCCCCCACCACACCACCCCGGCCAGTCTGTACTGGGGGACCCAACCAGGAGGGCACAGAACTGGGGTCTATGCCCCCCCCCCCCACTCAACCTCAGTTGGAGGACACAGAACCAGGGTCCAGTGCTCCTCTGCCCCAGCCTAAGCTTTTCTGGGGAGCTGACATGGGGCACCAGCATGTCAGAAAAAGTGAAGAGTCACTGACCAGAGAGCAACACCACCAGTGTGGCCACATGTCAGCAGTGTATTCGCCCCACCTTCCCTGGGTCAACAAAAACACTCGTCCCACCTGCCCCGCGTCACCAAAATGCTGCCTCACCCTGACCCATGTCACCAAAATGTTCGTCCCACCTGCCCCGTGTCACCAAACGCAGCCTCATCTGCCCCGTGTCACCAAAACACTCGCCCCACCTGCCCCGTGTCACCAAAACGCTGCCTCACCCTGCTGCGTGTCACCAAAATGCTCACCCTGCCTGCCCCGTGTCACCACAATGCACGTCCCATCTGCCCTGTATCACCAAAAAGCTCACCTCACCCTGCCCTGTGTTACTAAAACGCTTGCCCCACCTCTACTGTGTCACCAAAATGTTCACCCCACCCTGCCCCGTGTCAGCAGCATGTTTGTCCCACGTGCCCCATGTCACCAAAACACTCATTCCACCTGCCCCATGTCACCAAAATGCTCATCCCACCTTCCCCACATCATCAAAACACTCACCACACCCAACTCCATGTCACCAAAACACTCTCTCCCTCCCAGCCCTGTGTCATCAAAATGCTTGCCCCACATGCCCAGTGTCACCAAAATGGTCACCCCCACCTGCCCCGTGTCACCAAAACATTTGCCCCAGCCTTTCCCTTGTCAGAAAAATGCTCGCCCCACCCTCCTTTTGTCAGGAGCACACTCTCCCCACCCTCCCCAGTAACACCAAAACATTCTCCCCAGCGTGTCCTGTGTCAGCAGCATGTTCACCGAATATGCCCCGTGTCACCAAAACGCTCACCCTACTCTGCCCCGTGTCACCAAAACGCTTGCCCCATCAACTCTGTGTCACCAAAACGCTTGCCATACCCTGACCCATCTCACCAAAATATTTACCCTATGTGATGTTCTGTACCTCGAGGGAGTCACCCCCTTCCTTTGGGCAGTTTGGGACTGCGATGAGGTAATGCTCACCTGACTCTGAAAGGGGGGGGGGGCAAAGCCAAGAGGGAAGAAAGAACACGATAAAAGGGAGAGATATTTGCCAGGCTCTTCCTCTCTCTTCCACTTCCATCTACAGACACTACCACCAAGTGACTGATGCGCTGATCAAAGGGGAGAGCCTGGCTGAAGGGCAACCAGCCAGTCTGTGGTGAGAAGCATCTAAGTTTGTAAGGACACTGAAAGTGTTAAGATCATCTCTGAATGCATTTTGCTTTTATTTCATTTGACCAAATCTGACTTCTTGTGCTTTGACTTTTAATCACTTAAAATCTATCTTTGTAATTAATACATCTGTTAGTTTATTCTACCTGAAGCAGTGTGTTTGGTTTGAAGTGTGTCAGGGGCTCCCCTGGGGATAAGAAGCCTGGTACATATCAATTTCTTTGTTAAATTGATGAAATTATATAAGCTTGCAGTGTCCAGTGGGCATAACTGGACACTGCAAGAAGGAGGTTCCTAGGGTTGTTTCTGGGACCAGAGATATTGGCTAGCGTCATTCACCTGCAAGAAGCTGGGAGCAGCTTACATGCCAGAGGCTGTGTGTGAACAGCCCAGGAATGGGGATTCTCACAGCAGAGCAGGGTCAGGCTGGCTCCCAGAGTCAAGGATTTGAGTGGCCTAGCAGATCACCAGTCCAGATAACACCAGAGGGGAACATCACACCCCACTTGCTGTCTCACCAAAACGCTTGCCCCACCCAGTCCCGTGTAACCAAACGGTCACCCGACCCTGTCCCGTGCCACCACAATGCATGACTCATCTGCCCTGTGTCACCAAAAAGATCCCCTCACCCTGTCTCGTGTTACCAAAATGCTTGCCCCACCCTGCCCTGTGTCACCAAAATGCTCACCCCAACCAGTCCCGTGTGACCAAAATGGTTACCCCACCTTGCCCCATGTCACCAAAACACTCACCCCACCCTGCCCCATGTCATCAACACATTCGCCCCACCCTGCCCTGTGTTATGAACACACTTGCCCCACCCAGCCCCGTATCACCAAAACGTTTGCCTCACCCTGCCTGTGCCACCAAAATGCTCAGGCCACCCAGCCCCATGTCATCAAAACACTCGCCTCACCAGCTCTGTGTCACCAAAATGATGATCCCATGTGCAACAGGTCATGAATACGCTTGCCTCACCTGCCCTATCTCACCAAAATGCTCACCCTAGCCAGCCCCGGGGCATCAAAATGCTCACCCCACCCTGCCCTTTGTCACCAAAACACTTGCCCCACCCAAACCCGTGTCACTAAAACATTGCCCCCAGCCTGCCTGTGTCTGCAGCATGTTTGCCAAACATGCCCCATGTCACCAAAACGCTCACCCCACTCTGCCCCATGTTGCCAAAATGCTTGCCCCACCAGCTCTGTGTCACCAAATCACTCGCCCCACCTGCCCCGTGTCACCAAAATGCTCACCCAACCCTGCCCCGTGCCACCACAGTGCATGACCCATCTGCCCCATGTTACCAAAAAGCTTACCTCACCCTGTCCCGTGTTACCAAAATGATGACCCCACCTTGCTCTGTGTCACCAAATCACTTGCCCCACCTGCCCTGTGTCACCAAAATGTTCACTGAACCCTGCCCCATGTCACCAAAAGACTCAACACACCTACCCCGTGTCACCAAACTGCTCACCCAACTGTGCCCCGTGTCACCATAGTGCATGATCCATCTGCCCTATGTCACCAAAAAGCTCCCCTCACCCTGTCCCTTGTTACCAAAACGCTGACCCCACCCTGCTCTGTGTCACCAAAATGCTTGCCCTATCCAGCTGTGTGTCGCAAACACACTTGCCCCACCCAACTTCATGTTGTCACGGAGTCACCAAGGTGATGCAACTCCTCTGTATGAAACCAGTTAGGATTCTCAGGGAGCCTCCTCTCTCTGAGTGCACTGTCTCCAGGGCAAGAAGCTTACGCAGCTTCCACCTTCCTGGGTCTGACCTCGGAGCATTCAGCATCCCCTTCCACACCGTGTGCTTCCCACAGTGAGTCTGACCGGGTGGGGCTCCTGGGGAAGCCAGAGGGTCATGTACCCCAACTCCGTATTGATGCAATACACAGGGAAACTGAGGCACACACAGAATTCATGCAAAACACTAAGGCTCACATACAACATAACTAGGGAAAATCCTCACTTTGTCACACGTCACCAAAATGCTTGCCCCACCCTGGCGCACAATGGGGCTATTCAGGTAAACGCTAAATGAAGCCAAAACACAATATTTTGGTTTGATTTCCATGTGGAAAATGTCCAGTTTGCAGATGCACCATTTCTCCTTGGAAAATCCCTACCAGCTCAACACCTTCCCGGGTGCTTCGAACAGCTTTTGTGGAGCCCAGCTCCTTTCCTGCATGGGAGCACCTCGACAGCCCCATCCCTCTCCCGCGTGTGGCCTGGCCCGGATAGGGCAGTGGGGGAGAAGAGCTGATACTGCAACACCTTGGCCTCCCTATGGTGACCCCCAACATGCCCCTTCCCCCTACATCCTAACCATCTCCGGACACATGGGTGCCCCAGCTGTCCTCCTGTGACCCCTCCCATCACCCACTGTGACTCCCAAAGTCTTCATCACACTGCCCCCTATTCCTTAGCCTCACCCCATCATCCCACCTCCCCACAGTGACCCCACAGGCACCTAATCACACTGGCCCCCACACCTTCGCATCCTCCCTTCACCCTGTCACCCCACCTCCCCACAGTGACCCCCCAGGCACCTCATCACACTGGCCCCCACACCTTAGCATCTTCACTTCACCCCATCTCCCCACAGTGACCCCCCAGGCACCTAATCACACTGGCCCCCACACCTTAGCATCCTCACTTCACTCCATCTCCCCACAGTGACCCCCCAGGTACCTGATCACACTGGCCCCCACACCTTAGTATCCTCCCATCACTCCATTTCCCCACAGGCACCTCATCACACTTCCCCCCCACAGCCCCCTCCCATCACGCCATCTCCCCACAGTGGCCCCCCCAGGTACCTCATCACACTGGCCCCCATACCTTAGCCCCCTCCCATCACTCCATTTCCCCACAGGCACCTCATCACACTTCCCCCCCACAGCCCCCTCCCATCACCCCATCTCCCCACAGTGACCTTCCCAGGTACCTCATCACACTGGCCCCCATACCTTAGCTTCCCGTTATCACCCCACCTTCCCACAGTGACCCCGCAGGCACCTCAACACAGTGGACCCCACACCTTAGCCCCCTCCCATCATCCCAGCCTCCCCACAGTGACCCCCAACAGCCTATCACCCCCCCTTGCAGCAGCCGCCTCTGCTGAGTGGGGTGGAATGGCCACTCCTCAGGCCATGGTGCTGTTCCTGTTTAAAGCTGAATTTGGCACCTGCTCTGATAACCCCCAAAATGTCAACTCAGTGTTAACACGAGTAGATGAGGTTGGGGCGGGGTGGGGATTGTGGGGAAACGAGGGTTCCTGAGGTGCAGCGCCTGGAAAATGAATCTGTTCATAGAGATTAAGGCCGGAAGGGACCATTAAATCACCCACCTGACCTTCTGTAGTGCCCAGACTGTTGAATTTACCCAGGTACCCCTGTACTGAGCCCAGTAACTTGTGTTTGGCTAACGCAGCTCCTAGAATGGCACCAGTCTGGGTTCAAACACCCCGAAGAGATGGAGAATCCTCCTCTTCCCTTTGGGGTTTGGTTCATCACCCTCAGTAATGTGTGTCTGGCTTCAGCTCCCAGCACCGGTTCTTGTTTGGCCTTTCTCCGTCGGATTCAAGAGCCCCTTGTGCCTGCCATTGGCTCCCCAGAAAGGTATTTATGCACACTTGGCATCAGATCACCTCTCACTCTTCTTTCTGATCCGCTAAACTGATGGAGCACTGCCCAGCTCTCACCCTCGGTCATTTTCTCCAGCCGTGGAATAATTTTTGTGGCTTTTTTCTACATCCTCCAACTCTTCAGCATTCTTTTGCAAATGTCTCCCCCAGAAGTAGGTACTGTATTCCAGTGCTGGGCTCCCCAGTGCCGTGCACAGAAGTAAAATCACCTCCCTATTCACCACTCCCCTGTGTACACATCCCAGGATCATATTAGCCCTTTTCCGCACAGCGTCGCACTGGGAGCTCGTGCTGGGTAGCTTCATCACTATGAGCCCTAAATCCTTTTCAGAGTCCCTGCTTTGCAGGATACAGCACCCCATTCTCTGGGGATTGCCTGTGTTCTTTGTTCCTAGATTTATAACTTTGCATTTGGGTGTATTTAAATGTGTTTTTTTTCCATGGGTCCAGCATACCAAACTGTCTCACTGCCCCGGCCTCACGCCAGCCTTTGTGCCACTGCAAATTTTATCAGCAGTGATTTGATGTTTATTTCCAGATTATTGATGAAAATGTTGACTGCCATCGGGCTGAGTGGTGATCCCTGCGGACTCCCCCTGGGAACATCCCCCTCCAGTAGATCCCCTACTGATTACCTGTTGAGATCTGTCAGTTAGTCAGTTCTCAATCCGTGCAATGAGTGCTCTATTCGGTATTGTATGGGCTAATTTTTAAATCAGAATGTCTTGTGGTGCTTATTCTAGCACCTTACAAAAGTCTGTCTGTTGCATCTATGCAGTTACCAAACTCCTAATGTCATCATAGAAGGAAATCAGCTTGGTTTGATAAGGCCTATTTTCCATTCATGCTCCTAGCTGTATAACTTTGCATTTGACTGTATTGAAACACACTGTATTTGAATGGGCCCAGTCAGGCCCAGCTGTTGACTGGTGTTAATTATATTCCCCTCCTTTAGAAGCTGAGTCTGCAGCATGGCTTTGCTAACGTGGCCAAGAGGAATACTGGGAGTTTCCTTGTGGACTTGCCCACCACTGTTTGTCCATTACTACATGTTACTGTTGGGGGGTTAATATTTTGAGGGGTGCGAAGGGTTTGCACCAACTACAGTGAAGGAAGTGGAGGCAGGTCAGAGCCCCTGTGGCTGGGGGGAGTGTGCGCTATGGCCATGCTGAGTGCTGCAGGTTGCTTGTGTTCCTTGCAGGGTAGCTCTGGACAAGGGCCTTCTCCTCCTGCTCAACAGCTCCAGGGGCTCCTGTGAGTGAGACCCCTCCTGAGACTGGGTTCAGAACAGCCTCCCTTGCCCATGGCATCCCTGCTCCCCACACCACAGCAGTAACGCCTCCTGTCCTGGGGAACAGCGATTCCCCTGCCCCAGGCAGTGCCAGCTTGAAGGGCCCCCCAGCACTCAGCAGGTGGGGAAACTGTGTGAAGGGGTGGCCATCACTTCCATGCCTGCCCCAACCCCAACAGCCCTGCTCCAGCGGAGCGCCCAGCTCAGTGCTAGTCACGCCTGTTAGTGCAAGCAGCAGCCGGCATGCTGGCAAGGGAGGTTGAGAGCAGCACCCATTTAAAGCGATGGGCTGTTCTTTTTAATCCTGTGTGCCAGGGGTCAGTGGTGAGAGGCCAGTGAGAGCAGGCCTATGTGTCTCCTTCTCCCAGGTTTTCGTCTAGCTCTGTGCAAAAAACCATTAGAGCAAGTGTGGGACAGGAGCCTGATGCTGCATCCAGTCACAGCACAACAATTGCTGAAGAGGTAGGATGTGAACCAGGTCAGGCATCGGAGGGGATGGTAATACTAGAGGCTCAATGTCAAGCTATTCTGATGCTTGGAAAAAAAAGAAGAGCCACAGGAGGCCGATGTGGCTGCACAAGGAGCTTTGTAGCTATCTAAAATCAAAAGGGATCCATACAGGAGATGGAAGGAGAGACAAGGCCCCAAGGAAGCATACACAGGAATAGCGTGATTGTGTAGGGACAAAATCAGGAGAGCCAAGGCAAAGCTGGCAAGGAATGCTGGAGGCAACAAGAAGGGGATCTACAAATATGTCAGAGAAAAAAGGAAGATTAGGGATGCTGAGGAACCCCTGCCCAGTGAGGAAGGTGAGCTGGTAATGGAAGATGATAGGCAGGGAAGAGCTGCTCAATGCCGACTTCGCTTCAGTCTTCATACACAAAATAACACGTGACCGAACGACTACTGAAGTTACCACAGACAATGCAGGGGAAGGGAGCAGATCGGGATAATAAGGAACATGTCACAGATCTTCTGACTAATTTGAATGAACTCAGATCAGTGGGACCAGATCCTATTCACCCCGGCTGCTTAAGAAAACTAGAGACACTGGCAATAATATCTGCAAACTCATGGATGACAGGAGAGTTCTTGGAAGCCTGGAGAAGGGCTAATGTAGTGCCCATCTTTCAAAAGGGGGGAAAGGAGGAGCCGGGGAACTACAGACCAGTCAGCCTGACCTCCATACCTGGGAAGCTATTAGAGAAAGTATAAAACAGTTAATTTGTGAATTCCTGGCAGCTGAAGGGGTGATCACTAGCAGGCAGCATGGATTTACCAAGAACAAATCACGTCAAACCAGTTTGAGTTCCCTCTTTGACAGAGTAACTGGTTTGGTGGAAAAAAACCCAAATCTCTGAGAAGTGCTGAAGGAAAAAACAAACAAACTTCAGAGAGCACAAGTGCTGCCTCCACAAATTTGCCTCCCTAGGCCTAGGCGATAATACTCCACTGAAGAAGTGGATACATAATACAGTAACTCCTCACTTAAAGTCGTCCCGGTTAATGTTGTTTAGTTGTTGATCAATTAGAGAACATGCTCATTTAAAGTTGTGCAATGCTCCCTTCTGACGTCATTTGGCAGCCGCCTGCTTTGTCCACTGCTTGCAGGAAGCACAGCCCGTTGCAGCTAGCTGGTGGGGGCTTGGAACCAGGGTGGACCAGCAGCCCCCCCATCAGCTCCCCCATAAGCTCCCCGCTCTCCCTAAGTTCCAAGTGCTGCCGCTGCCCAGCAGGCTATCAATTGCTGGCAGTCAGGGGCAGCTGTATGTTTTTTCCTGCCCCAAGCACAGCAGTCAGGTGGCCTTTGGCAGCTTGCCTGTGGGCGGTCCACTGGTCACATGGATTCGGTGGCGTTTCTGCAGGTGATCTCCCGGTCCCGCACCTTTGGTGTGCCCGCCGCCGAATAGCTGCCAAAGCCCCAGGACTGGTGCCCTCACAGTGACTGGCACGCTTCCCCCAGCTGCTTCCAGCCCCAGGAACGCGCTTGCTGCGCTGGTGCCTGGAGCCACCCCTGCCGGCAGTTCAGCTGTCCCTGCACTGCCATGTGCTGCTCCTGCCCCCTGCCTTGGAGCTGCTCCCAGGCGTCTCCTGCTTGCTGTGCGGGGGGTGGGGAAAGAGGGGGACTAATGTCAGGGTGTTCCCTTATCCCCTGCTCCTGCAACCCACTCACCCCATCTCCACAGAGCAGGGATGGGGGGGACACTGACAGGTCTCAGGACAGAGGGAGCTTGCTGGCAGGAGCTGCTGTCTCAACTTCTGGATGTATTTAAAAAGGCAATGTACTTAGAGTGAGTGCGGTCAGCGTACTTAAAGGAGCAATGCACATCTCTCTCTCTCACACACACAAGGTGTGTGTCTCTGTCTGCCATGCTGTCTCCCTTCCCTCCATTTGTGCTGCCTTGTAGAGTGTGAGGCTACATTAACAACAATGTGTTGAGGACTCAGTGGATTGCTAGTTAATCATTTAGCAGTAAGGAAATATCCCACTCTCTGACTTCACCACCTCAACCAAGCTTCACAATCATCATCGCTATGTATAGTATTAAATTGTTAAAAAAGTATACTGTGTGTGCGTATATATATATGTGTAAAAGACTATCTATATATATATTTATATATATTCTTTTGTCTGGTGAAAAAAATTTCCCTGGGACCTAACCCCATAATTCTTCTGGGGAAACTGAATTTGCTAAACATCATTTTGCTTAAAGTCACATTTTTCAGGAACAGAACTACAACGTTAAGTGAGGAGTTACTGTGTTAAACAACCGCAAACACAGAATCACTATTACAAGAATGATGTCGATTGGAGGGAGGTCTCATGTAGGGTACCACTGGGATCTGTTCTGGGTCCAGTGTTGTTTAACATCCTATTAATTACCTGGATCCAGAACTAGAGAGCATCCTGATCAAATTTGCAGATAACACAAATCTAGGGAGGGTTGCTAGCACTTTGGAGGATACAGCTAAAGTTCAGAGGGATCCTGGTAAGCTGGAGAACTGGGCTAGACAAATGAAATTCAGCAAAGACAAATGTAAGGTGCTACACTTAGGGAAGAAAAGCCAAATGCACAAATACAGAAAGGGGGGTAATTGGCTTGGCTGCAGCACTGCTGAGAAGGCTCTGAGTCAGCAATGTGATGTTGTTGCAAACAAAGCAAATGCAACTGCAGGTTGCATTAACAGAACCATAGCATGCAAGTACCATTGTACGGGGCGCTAGTCCTCAGCTGGAGTACTGTGTCTAATTTTGGTCACCAATGAATAGAAAGGATGTGTATAAACTGGAAAGGATCCAGAGGCAAGCGACAAAGATGATCAAAGGGATAGAATGCAAGGCATATGAGCAAAGGCTGAAGGAACTGGGTATGTTTAGTTTGGAAAAGAGGAGATTGAGGGGGGCTATGATAGTGATCTTCAAATACTTGAAAGGCTGCCATAATAAAGACGGAAAAAAGTTGTCATCTCTTGCCACAGAGGCAGGACAAGAGCTAATGGGTTCAAACTACAGCACAGCAGATTTAGATTATATCTCAGGAAAAACTGCCGAGCTGTAAGAGCAGTAGGATGGTGGAACAGAGGCCTAGCGAGGTTGTGGAAGTTCCTTCACTGGAGGTTTTCAAAGGGACACTGGCGCCATCTGTCTGGGATGGTTTAGACACAACAAATCCTGTGTCTCGGCAGGGGTTAGACTAGATGAGCCTTGTGGTTCCTTTTAACCCTATAGCTCTATGAGTCTAGGTTTGGAGTCGCTGTGCTAGAAGAACTTGGTACCTTTGGAGACTGGAAGAATGCTAATGTGCCAGTATTCAAATGGGCAGGCAGGTGGCCTGGGTCGCTGTAGGGTGGTTAGCCTAACACTGATCTAGGGACAATATCGAAAAAGCTGATACGGGATTATGTTAAGAAAGGCTTTGAAGTAATGTTTCCTCTTGAGTGCTGCCCTGCCCCCAGAGGAGGAGGTAGGAACTAGTCTGCAATGTCTAGAACTGATTACGATTTAGCACCAGGGACATTTATACCCTTTCTTTTCTGCCACCCTAGTACAGACTTCTAGTGCTTGGAGCCCCTACAGTCCTTGCCTCTGAGCTGGTGGCACGCACAATGCACCAAGGATCAGAAAGGGCTCGGTGCCCTTCAGACAGGTCTCTGGTTGCTCCTGGTGCACAGTCTGTGCAGATCACTGAGGTAACTTCCCCAGCCATGGTCATGGCTGCTAGTTTTAGAATGGCTGAGGAGCTGGGAAGATGCAATTTCCCTCGTCCTGGTTTGTACCATCTGGTTTCCAGTTTCTGAATTTGCCCTGGCTGTGGTCTAGAAAACAGAATCCCACTGTGTGACTCAGCTGACCAATCAAAAGTTAGAGAGTACACTGCAAAACAACCCCCTTTTCCCGCCCTAGGCATGCAAGTGACAGTGCCCCAGGGCGTGCTGCGAGCATTCCCGGAAAGACACTTACAAACACAAAGAGTTTTGAAAAAATCAAAATGCTTTTGCAAAAAAGGCAAATTTTACAAGGACTGTTTGTGTCTGGAGAGAGTCTGCCCAGCTGGTCTGTTTACTAGCATTCCTCGTGTGCGGGCGGCCTGGTGGGCAGAGGTTAACGACACTGTCTGAGTGCAGATGCCTTTATCTCCTCTATGGGGGGCATCTCCAAAACTGCTCGACCACGTCCATTGTTACTCCTGCCTCTGCTAAAGATATAGAATGAAGCAAAGGAGCAAAGGTGGAACCTACCCCCCTCAGCGCAGCACTAGGCTCCCCTCTGGTGGGGCCTGGGCCACAGGTAGAGGGCACGACCCTGCTACAGCCTCAGGTAGCAAATCTGGCACCTTCAGCCCAGGTGGCAGGTGCTTCAGCTGTTAGATCCCAACTCCCAGGTCTGTCCCTGCTTCCAGGGACCCACGCCTGGGATTATGGCGTCAGGCCTCCAGGATTCTGTTTCTCAGAGCCTGGAAAGAAATGACAGCTGTCCCATCCAGCGCCCCCCAAGTTGGACTGATCCTCCCGCCACCTCTACTGAGAAATGTAGGGTTACCATACGTTGGGGTTTTCCTGGACACTACTTCTTTTTAGATCCTCCACCCTCCCTCTGGGTGGATTCTTCAAATAAGAGGAAATATCCGGAGTTTCTCCTTGTGGCGCCGATGTTTCAGCTTAGGAAGAGCCATCTCTGCACCCTGGCTGTTCCATCCCCTGCAGCTGCAGCTGTTGGATCCTGCCTGCCCCGCCCGGCCGCCAGATAAATAGAGCCTCCAAGTGCCTCCCAGCTGGGCCTGCCCCATGGGCCTCGAAGCCTGCCCAGGAGGGGTGACAGAGCCAGGGGAGGGGGAGAGATCCCCGAGGGAGGCTCTGACTGACAGGCTGGTGCTGTGTCCTGCACCTGCCTGCCCCCTGCCGCCATGACAGAGAGTGCAACACTGCCCCCCATCTCAAGTGTGAGACCACAGGTACCCTTCCAGCACCCTCTAACCCCCCCTGAAATACCCCGTCAGCACCCCCGAAACAGCTCCCTCTCCCCCCGTCCTCTGTTTGGGAACTTGAAATATGGTAACCCTAGAAACAATGGATCTGCGATGACTTCAGGGTGCAGCCCCTGGACCTCCTCCTTTGCAGAGGAGCAGGAGAGCTCCTGGGTTCAAGCATTGGCTCACTGGGCAGGCACTGGCTGCTCCAGGGGGATCCGAGCTGAGCCCTGTCTTTGAGGGGCACTGAGATGGGTGGGGAGGCCTCCAGTGGCCAGTGTTCATTGCCAAGCCTTGTGGAACAACAAGGTCCCCTGCAGCTGTGGGGACCTGAGTGAGGTCCTGAAACAGAAGGGGCCTTCCAGGCAGAAGGTGGGAGCCTGGCTCCTGCTCCTTCTGCTACCCAGCTCTATGTGGGGCCTAGGGGGAGAGGGGCTTGGGGAGGGCGGTTTCCCTACCTAGGTTATGAGCTTCCTGCCTTTCTCTGGGACTGGCTCATTCTCAGTACACTGAATCAGTGAGGAAAGTGCCCAGCTTTCCTTTCCCTGGTGAAATGCAGCTTCTGCCCAGCAGTGCTGGTGCCAGGGGTCACTTCATTGAGGATGCAGCTCAGGAGCTAATTAATCATGGGGCTGCAGAGGGAGGGTTGAGCTATTGCTAGATGCAGCATTAGCATCTGCCTCTCCTGATGCCCTAGCTCACTCTGGACGTGGGCAGTTCCCAGGCCCCCAAGGGAGGGACAGGCTGTTCCATGAACCCATGTCTCTGAACGCTCCCGTGCCTCTGCGGAGTCCTGTCCATGTGGACCCTTGTGGTTTCCTTGCTGTGTGTGTCTCCATGCGCAACATGTGCAGACAGCCTGTTGTAACGAATCTCGTTACTGTTAACAATGGCTCTGTTTCCAGCTGTCAGTGCCTTGCAAACCAGGGACCCAGAGAAACTGGCATGCCTTGCTGTGTGCCTAGAAGGATTTCATTGCCCCAAGAAGACACTTATGGGGCAGAACTACCACACGCAGGGCCAGTGCAACCATTTAGGCAAACTAGGCGGCCGCCTAGTGATTGGAGGCACCTAAAAGTCCCCTCAGGCGAGGAGGTGGATTGGAGGTGAGCTGGGGGGGGTGCGCAGGGGGTCACGCGGGGAGGGCTGCCCGCAGTAACGGGGGGGGCACATAGGGGAAATGTTCCCCACCCCAGATCACCTCCACTCTGCCTCCACCCCTGAGCACACAGCCCAGCTCTGTCTCTTCCAGTCACCGCCGCAAGCCTGGGTGAGGAGGAGAATTAGAGCAGCGCGGGCGTGTCAGTGGAGGAGGTGGAGCCGAGGTGAGTGGGGGAGGGCTACCCAGGCAGAGTTAGCTGCTGTGGCAGGGGGTGGTGGGGGAAGTCTCCCCAGGCAGGGTTAGCTGTCACGGGGGGATAGGGGGAGTCTCCCTGGTCAGGGTTAGTTGCTGTGAGGGAATGGGGGGAAAGGAGTTAGCTGTCATGGTGGGGGGGTAGCTGCTGTGGGGGGTGCTCCCCGGGTGGAGGGCTGAGTTAGCTGCCATGGGAGGGGGCGGAGTTAGCTGGGTGGGGGGTGCAAGGTGGAAGTTTCTCCTAGGGCGTGGAACTTCCTTGCACCGGCCCTGACTACACGATCTGGTTTCCCAGCATGCAGGAACTGAAATCCTGTGTGGAGATGATCTCATGTTCAGAGCTGGTGCAAGGATGTTTCGTGCCCTAGGCGAAACTTCCACCTAGTGCCTTCCCCCTGCCCTGAGGTGTCCCCCTCGCGGCAGCTCCCCCCCGGCCCCAGCTCACCCCTGCTCTGCTCATGAGCATGAGCATCCCAAGCATGCCGTGGCTGCTTCACTTCTCCTGCCTCCCAGGCTTGCAGTGTCAATCAGTTTAGGCGCCACAAGCCTGGGAGGTGGGAGAAGTGAAGCAGCCATGGCGTGCTTGAGGAGGATGCAGGGCAGGGGTGAGCTGGGGCGCGGAGTTCTCCTGTGTGCCGTCCCCCCCTTACTTGCTGCAGGTGGCCCTGGTGGGTCTGATCCGGCCGCCGCGGTCGCTGCCGAAGAAAATGGAGCCCCCCAAATGCCAGTGCCCTGGGCGACCGCCTAGGTTGCCTAAATGGTTGCACCGGCCCTGCTCATGTTATTGCAGAGGCATCCAAAGAGCATGTGAAACCCTTCCCAGTACAGCATCCTGCCTGAGCTGGCTGGGGTGGGGTAGGTGCAATCTAGGACACTTGCTGGGTCACTTTAGCTCTGCATGCTGCAGTCTCTGCTCTCTTCGTGTCCGGGGAGACAGGTGTGGCTGAGACCAGCGGGTGGAGACTCCGTGCAGGGGAGATGGAGGCAGTGCTGCTGGAGGAGACGTCTGCTCTGTGCAGGTTTGTACACGTCCAGGGTGGGTCCTGGTTAGTGGTACAGCCCTGCCTGGATCCCCTGGTGGACAGTCACCAGTCTGCTGTCACTGGACCCAATCTTCAGATCCTACATCCTTCTAAGCCAGCCTTCACTCCTGGGTTCGGGCCCCCTGTCTGGTCCCCTTCCTTGGGATGTGGGACTGTGTAGCCCAGCTGCCCTGGGCCTGAAACCAGAGCTCTGCCTTCCCAAACCTCCCCAGTTGGTTCTGTAAGCTCCCTGAGCCTGCCTCCCTGGCGTGCTGGGTTCTGGGCTCACTCTTTGGGGACCATGTGGCAGGATAGTAGGAGCCCAGGCTCTTCACAGTGACTTAACTGTACATTCACCTGCATAGCATTTTGTCTTTTCAGAGAGTGTGGCAAACACCATCACAAACCCTTCTCAACCTCTACTGAAGATACAGAAAAGGAGCAAAAATATTTAAAGCATCTGAAATGTCAAGTATTAAGTAAAGCTTTTGTTGTAACCACATCCCGTGTTCCCTTCCTCTTTATCTGGAGAGAGTCTTTAGAAGGAAAGGGGAAACCCCCATGTTTGACAGTCTCGTAGATGGTGTCAAGTATCAGAGGGGTAGCCGTGTTAGTCTGGATCTGTAAAAGCAGCAGAGAATCCTGTGGCACCTTATAGGCATGCATCTGACGAAGTGGGTATTCACCCATGAAAGCTCATGCTCCAAAACGTCTGTTAGTCTATAAGGTGCCACAGGATTCTCTGCTGCTTTCTCTGAACCATGGGGAAGCTAGTGCCGGGGATAGATGTATTAGTCTGTATCCACAAAAACAAGTAGTCCGCTGGCACCTTAATGACTGACAGATT
>NC_133788.1:1495156-1503529 GCF_003597395.2 Chelonoidis abingdonii | reverse complement strand
AAATGATACAGACATACAGACAGCATAATCATAACCAGTAACCAGTAACCTGGTCTTAGACACCTTATATGACCCCCTTTACATAGGATTTGGTGCCACTACAGAACCTTGGTTGCAACCCATGTTCTATATGGTCCCAGTTTATATCAATAACGTCACAGCTGTTTAGGGCATTGTGTTTAGCCACCTCTTTCTAGGCTGACCAGATAGCAAGTGTGAAAAATCGGGACAGGGGGTGGGGGGTAATAAGAGCCTATATAAGTAAAAGCCCCAAATATCAGGTCGGTGGGTGAGATTCTGTGGCCTGTGTTGTGCAGGAGGTCAGACTAGATGATCATAATGGTCCCTTCTGACCTTAAAGTCTATGATTCTATAAAATTGGGACATCTGGCCACCCTACCTCTTTCTGTTCTCAGGCTCACGGTGGTGTTGTAAAATATACAGCCTTGGGCAGCTGAGCCAGACTGTTATTAGACAGAATGCAAAAGGAGAGGGATAGAAAAGAAGAAATTAGATGGGGAACAAAAAGGACACACAAAGATGGGCTGTGACAAAGTCTCTCATCCCAGGTGCTGGTTGGGATTTAGCCAAAACAGGTTGATGATGTCAGTTGGTTCCCTCTCTCTGGCCTATTCTGGTCAGGAAATCACTCATGATGAGGATGACAAGGCCCAACAATGCTATGGTACATCCCGGGTTCCCATGGAGGTGACCAGGGGGTTGTAGCCATGATGGGAAAGCTCACAGCAGAGGTTGTTAGCAGGCAGTTTCCTTTTCTGTTAATTTTCCTTTTGGAGAACCCCCAAAGGGATTGCTGGATGGACTTGCCCGTCCTTTTAATGTTTTGTCCACCAATTAGGCTTAATTTCTGATATGCTAATTTTGTTCCATTGATTTCTGGGATCACACTTTTTTTGTTTACTAGACTTGATCTCAGTAGAGTCCTTGGATTACATCAGAAGCCATTTTGGTTTGGACCAGGGATAGGCAACCTTTGGCACACGGCTCACCAGGGCCAGCTGGTTTGGTTACCTGATGCTTCTGCAGGTTCGGCTGATCGCAGCTCCCACTGGCTGCAGTTCATTGCTCCAGGCCAATGGGAGCTGAGGGAAGTGGCGGCCAGCACATCCCACAGCCCAGGCTGCTTCCTGCAGCCCCCATTGACCTGGAGTGGCGAACCGCGGCCAGAGGGAGCTGCGATCGGCTGAACCTGCAGATGCAGCAGGTAAACAAACCAGCTCGGCCTTACCCTGGTGAGCTGCATGCCAGAGGCTGCTGATCCCTGGTTTGGACTATCCAGCCTGTCTCCCTTTTCAGGGCCAGCTCCAGGCACCAGCGCAGGAAGCAGGTGCTTGGGGCAGCCAAGGGGAAGGGGGCAACATGTCCAGCAGCATTTCGGTGGTGGATCCCTTGGTCCCTCTCGGAGGGGCCCTGCTGCCGAAGCGCCGCTGAAGAAGAAAACGGTGTGGTGGAGCTGCTGCCAAAGTGCCACCAATTGCTTGGGGTGGCAAAAACCCTGGAGCAGACCCTGTCCCTTTTGCACCTTGTCCCATCAGTGTTTGCTGCTATAGGTTACTCTGATACTGTAGAATTTTCACTCACTTAGTACAATTAACCCCCCCTCGGGGAAATGTTGGGGCCCCAATACTGCACAAGGGAACAGAAGGTAGAGATGCTTCCTCAGCCCTGCTCTTGTCCCAATGCACATGCAGCGCCTAGGGGAAGAAAGGCAGAGATCTTGCCCAGCTAGCTGTGGCGTAGTCATCTTGAGCAAGGAGGGTGGAGCCAACACCGGATAACTTTGTGTGGGCTGGTGTCTGGCCAGTGAGCTCTGTAGACTCCTCTGCTAGGAGCTTTACCGAGGATTGGGTGAAGGTCTCTGGCCCAGGGCCGCCGGGGGGGAGCAAGTGGGGTAATTTGCCAAAGGACCGGGCCCCGCAGGGGCCCTTTGAGCTGCTCTAGGTTTTCGGCAGCACTTCCACGGCGGGCCCTTCACTCGCTCCAGGTCTTTGGCGGCGGGTCCTTCAGTGCAGTGGAAGACTCGGAGCGAGTGAAGGACCTGCCACGGAAGAGCTGCCGAAGCCTCGGAGCGCCGCCCAGTGAGTACAAGCGCCACAAGCGGCGAGGGTGGAGGTGGGAGCCGTGATCAGTGGCACTTAGGCTGCTCTACCACCTCCGCTTCATTCTTCAGTGGCAATTTGGTGGCAGATCTTTCTCTCCGAGAGGGACCCGCCGTGGAAGTGCTTCCGAAGACTGGCCCTGCCCCAGATCCCTTAATCCTCTGGGCGACCCTGTTTGGCCTGGTCATGAAGGGGCCAGACTGGGTGATTAAAACGGACCCTTTTGGCCTCAGAATCCATGACACTATGGCTGACACAGGGGTCAGCAGCAGGGGCTCAGCGTTGGGAAGGGCTCTGGCCGTGCGTTGGCCCTGTTGGCACAGGCAGTGCCATTGTGTGCAGTGCTGGTCCAGGCCATCGCGGGTGCCTGGGAAATTCCCCAGCATGGATGAATTCCAGTGCAGAGCACTTCCTGCAGAGCCCATCCTGCCTCAGTCAACAATGTCTCAGGCCTTTCGGGCACTGCCTGGGAAAAGCCAGTCTGTTACGGGTGTTTTGCTCTCCCAACTCCCAGTGAGAATGTTCCCTGAGGGAGCGAGTTTCTAGACCTGAGAGCTGCTGGGAGTGATTTTGCCCCTGTCCCTGCCGGGGGACGCCCTGTGCAGCTCCCTCCCGTTCCCTGTCCCTGCCGGGGGACGCCCTGTGCAGCTCCCTCCCATTCCCTGTCCCTGCTGGGGGACGCCTTGTGCAGCTCCCTCCTATCCAACTGGGAGGCTGTTCCAGGCCTCACTCCTCTGACACTCAGAATCTTCTTTTCATTTCCGGCCTAAGTATATTCATGGCCAGTTTATCCCCATTTGTTTTTGCGCCAATGTTTTCCTTTAGTTTCAATGATGCTTCACCGCGTGGTGTTGTCAGTGTCACTCCAGGGTGTATTTACAGAGAGCAAAGAAATCCCCTCCCAGTCTTCATTTTGTCAGGCTAAACAAGCCAATCTCTTGAGACTCGTCTCATACAAAAGGCCGCTGTTCCCCTTGATTATCCTAATAATTCTGTTGAGGTTGAATTGATTCAGGAATCACTCTGCCCTTTGCTGAAATGTAGCCACCTCTGGGGCAGGACATGGCAGATGTTTAACAGCACAGAGCAGCACTGCTCATCATTTTGGGTAGGGAAATTATGACATATCCCATAGCCAGCTAAAACTGCAGAAGCATCTCTATTGGCAGAATGCAACCTAGGCTGCAAACTGGCAATGCCTTTCTGGTCGCAGCAAGGGGGCAGTGTGCCCAGGGGATGGGGGCACTGAGAGACCAGGTTGTTGGGAGCCCCCGAGGCTGGGCTTTTGCAGGAAAGAAAGTCTCTCAGTCTCCTTGGCAGATCAGGGGACAGGAATCCACTGGATTGCTGCTGCGGCAAGTGGGGATTTTGCACTTACCAGTGGCTCGCTTTGTACTGTCAACTCCCTGCTTTCCCGCTGGAGGGTGCTGTGTTTCCTTTGCACAGGATCCCATCCTGCCTAGAATCAGGCAGGTCTGAGTAGGCCGGTCTGTGAATAACCAAAAGCCAGCCCTTTAAAGCTATGAAAATGGTGGATTTTGCCCCAGACCACTGCCCAGTGCCATGAGCTCCTGGGAAGGCTGGCTGCTGCCTGGCTTCTCAGCTCATAAATCCAAACATTCCTGCCATTTATCATGGCCAGCACTGCTGTCACTAAAGCATCCTCATTGGCCCCATAAACCCACATGGCTGGCTACCAGGTCACCCTAAGGGCCTGGAGATATAAATCAGCATGAAATGGAGCTGCGTTGGCAGGTGATCAGACCTGGTGGAACATGCAGGGAGAGCAGGCTCCACATAGCTTCTTCATTACTGCACAGATGCCTGGAGATGGACAACAGCCCTGCCAAGGTGGAACTGAGGCCTTCACCATGAGCAGCCCTTGGAGAGCAAGGTTAGGCTTGTGAATCACAGTCAACGTTCTCCTTCCTTGCTGCAGCCCCAGGCATCTGACCTCTTCTGAATCACACTGCCCCACTCCTACTGCTCCCACCCCAATCCCACCCAGCTGGCGCTTTGTCCCTAGGGCATGGCCCCACCCCACAGGCTGATGCTTTGGCTGATGCTGTAGCAGGGGGAGATGATTTTTCTGTGTGCAGCTGATGCTAAGGGTAAGCAGAAGAGTTTGTAATGAATAAAGCTACGATTTAGTCATGGGTATTTTTAGTAAAAGTCATGGACAGGTCACGGGCAATAAGCAAAAAGTCACGACCAATGACCTCTCCATGAGAACAGAAACAGGAGGAACAGAGCAACAAAGGCTGCAGAATCGCTTCAACATGCTGCTCTTCAGTGCACCAGAACACGTCCGTTCTGACAAATGACGCAGTGGACAGACTGAAAGCAGTATTTCACAAGATTTTGAATTGCTACAAAACTCCATAAGGAAACTGAAGATACTCAGGTATCATCTTTATTCTATAGGGATCAGGGAGAGCACATCTTTAAATCCTTTGACTTTACAGCAGACAGTCACAAAGATGACTAGGAAAGGGTTCTGGCTATGTGTGATGTAGGCTGAGGAAGTTGTGGAATGGTCTAGTTATTATGTCGTCCTGCTTGGAGGGCAAGGGACTGGACTAGATAACCTATTGAGGTCCTTTCCAGTCCTACACTTTTATGATTCTATAATGTGGTTTACATAAGAGCATGTTGTCACCAGAGAATTCAAGGACTGGGGAAAACATAGAATCATAGAATTATAGGACTGGAGGGGAGCTCAAGAGGTCATCTAGCCCAGTCCCCTGCACTCAAAGCAGGACTAAGTATTATCTAGACCATCTCTGACTGGTGTTTATCCAACTTGCTCTTAAAAATCCCCAATGATGGAGATTCCACAACCTCCCTAGGTAATTTATTCCAGTGCTTAACTACTCTAACAGTTAAGAAGTTTTTCCTAATGTTCAGCCTAAACTGCCCTTGCTGCAGTTTAAGCCCATTGCTTCTTGTCCTGTCTTCAGAGTTTAAAGAGAACATTTTTTCTCCCTCCTCCTTGTAAAAACTGTTTATATATTTAGAATCATAGAATCATAGAATATTAGGGTTGGAAGGGACCTCAGGAGGTCATCTAGTCCCACCCCCTGCTCAAAGCAGGACCAATTCCCAACTAAATCATCCCAGCCAGGGATTTGTCAAGCCTGACCTTAAAAACCTCTAAGGATGGAGATTCCATCGCCTCCCTAGAGAACATTGCAGTGCTTCACCACTCTCGAGTGAAAAAAGTTGTTCTCCATAATATCCAAACCGAAACCTCCCGCCCTGCAACTTGAGACCATCATCCGTTGGTTCTGTCCATCATGCACCATTGAGAACAGTCTAGAATCCATCTCTGTTGGAACGCCTCCTGTCATACAACAGATAGTTAAGGGTCTTAACTGTCCTTTCAACCTCGTAACAGGGTTAACAAACAAATGAACCTGCAACACCTGACGCAGAGGACCAATCAGGAAACCACAAGATTACTTTTCAATCTTGGCTGGAGGGAAGCAATTATTGTGGTTTGGGGTTTGCTTTGTTTCTCTGAAGTCCTGGAAAGGGCACTAGACGTGCCTAACCAAAGGTTTTACTCCATTGTTTCTGTCATTCAGCGTGCCAATCACAGAAGAAACAGTCTAGATCCATCCCTTTTTGAACCTCCCCTTTCCAGGCAGGTCTGAAAAAGCAGCTATCAAAATCCCCCCTCATCATTCTCATATCATTGCAGACTAACAATACTCAGTTCCCTCAGCCTCTCCTCATAAGTCATGTGCTCCAGCTCCCTAATCGTTTTTGTTGTCCTCCACTGGACTCTTTCCACATCCTTCTTGTAGTATGGGGCCCAAAACTGGACACAGTACTCTAGATGAGGCCTCACCAATGCCGAATAGAGGGGAATGATCACGTCCCTCAATCTGCTGGCAATGCCCCTACTTATACAGCCCAAAATGCCGTTGCCAAGAAGATAACTTTCAAGATAACTTGAAAACTGTTATCATGTCCCCTCTCAATCTTCTCTTCTCCAGACTAAACAAACCCAATTTTTCAATCTCCTCTAATAGGTCATATTTTCTAGACCGTTAATCATTTTTGTTGCTCTGCTCTTGATTTTCTCTAATTTCTCCTCATCTTTCCTGAAATGTGGTGCCCAGAACTGGACACAATACTCCAGTTGAGACCTAATCAGCGTGGAGTAGAGCGGAAGAATTACAACTTGCTTACAACGCTCCTGCTAATACATTCCAGAATTATGTTTGCTTTTTTGGTAACATATTGTTGACTCATATTTAGCATGTGATCCAGTATGACTCCAGATCCCTTTCCACAGTACTCCTTCCTGGGCAGTCATTTCCCATTGTGAACATGTGCAAGCGATTGTTCCTTCCTAAATGAAGTACTTTGCATTTGTCCTTATTCAATTTTATTCTGTTTACTTCAGACCATTTCTCCAGTTTTTCCAGATCATTTTGAATTTTAATCCTATCCTCCAAAGCACTTACAACCCCTCCCAGCTTGGTATCATCCACAAATTTTATAAGTGTACCCTCTATGCCATTATATAAATCATTGATGATACTATCAAACAGAACCGGATCCAGAACTGATCCCTGCGGCACCCCATTCAATATGCCCGTCTAGCTTGACTGTGAACCACTGATAACTACTCTCTGGGAATGATTTTCCAACCAGTTCTGCACCCACCTTATAGTAGCTCCATCTAGGTCGTATTTTCCTAGTTTGTCTATGAGAAGGGCATGCAAGACAGTAACAAAAGCCTTAAGGTCTACCGCTTTCCCCCTATCCACAAGGCTTGTTACCCTGTCAAAGGAAGCTATCAGGTTGGTTTGACATGATTTGTTCTTGACAAATCCAGGCTGACTGTTACTTATCACCTTATTATTTTCCAGGTGTTTGCAAACCGATTGCTTAATTATTTGCTCCATTATCTTTCTGGGTACAGAAGTTAAGCTGACTGGTTTGTAATTCCTGGGTTTCTCCTTAGTCTCCTTTTTATAGATGGGAACTATATTTGCCCTTTTCCAGTCCTCTGAAATCGCTCCCGTCTTTTCAAAGATAATCGCTAATGGCTCAGCTATCTCCTCAATCAGCTCCTTGAGTACTCTAGGATGTATTTCATCAGGCCCTGGTGATTTGAAGACATTAACTTGTCTAAATGTTGAATGTTTTATAAGAGCTCTGCATGCACTGGCTGAAAACTGTGATTTTGGAACTGCAAAACATAAAAATATCAGCGAAAGGCTGGTCATTGAGTAAACGGATAAAAGTCTTTCACAGCAACGACAATGAAAACCAGACTTAACCATACACACAGCTATTTAAATAGCAAAGCAGTCTGAGCTGGGGAGACAACGAAACCAAAAGCAACTTACCAAACTTGAAAAGCAAGAGACCAGGTAATGAGTTAAGTCAGTACCGCACGATCCCTGAGTCAAGGAGAGAGAACTTCCAGGCAAAGAGGGACAAATTCCAGCAAATTCCACCCCAGCCTTATGGCCTAATTGCACACAATGTGGAAAAAATCATATCCCAAGTGAGGATGAATATCCAGCCAAAGGCACAAGGCGTAATAAATGCATGAAAAATATGGATATTTTGCAGTTTTTTGACACACCAAAGCAGTCAGTGAATTGATGCCTATTACAGACAATCAAGAGTAATTGGTTTTGGGATCTATCACGGATGATGACACAGAGCTGTCTGGAGAGTGAAACTGAATATTCATGGGAAGACTTTAAAATGGACTAAAGCACAGAGTCACAGTCATCTCAGAAGGGACTGGCACTCTGAATGCCCAGCCTTTGTCTTTGTAAGTTGTTTCTCTGGCGAGCTGGCCCATAGCAGAGGCAGTCAGAGCTGTGTCAGGTGACTTCAGCTCTGGGAGGGGTTGAAGGTGATTGTATGTAATCGAAGACCAACAACTTTCTCAGCTGCAGAATGGCAGCCATGACGGCCCAGTGACCGAGAATTTGATGCTTTTGGACTTTTGAGAAGAGATTCAATATAAATAAAGGTAAAAGACAATGGTTACCATACAGTGTTCTACAAGGGAAGCAGGTTTGTGTCATTTTTGGTGGTGCCCCGAATGGGTCCAAGTCCTGTCTCGCCCACCCCACCCCACCTGCCTTGTAAGCTGATATGTATTTTTAAAAATAATGTAAAAATGCACTGGAAACAGTAAGCGTTTAACAGTTTCCCTATACTGCACAATGTGTGTGTGTGTGGGGCGGGGGGAGGAGGGCTCTGGCTGGGGGTGAGG
>NC_133788.1:1460337-1492113 GCF_003597395.2 Chelonoidis abingdonii | reverse complement strand
AGGTTCAAAACAAACAAAAGGAAGTATTTCTTCACACAATGCACAGTCAACCTGTGGAACTCCTTGCCAGAGGATGTTGTGAAAGCCAAGAGTATAACAGGATTCAGAAAAGAACTAGATAAGTTCATGGAGGATAGGTCCATTGGTGGCTATTAGCCAGGATGGGCAGGGATGGTGTCCCTAGCCTCTGTTTGCCAGAAGCTGGGAATGAGCGACAGGGGATGGATCACTTGATGTTTGCTGTTTTGTTAATTTCCTCTGGGGCACCTGGCATTGGCCATTGTCGGAAGACAGGACACTGGGCTAGATGGACCTTTGGTCTGACCCAGTATGACTGTTTTTATGTTCTTATGATGGAGAAAAATTATGGACAACTCCAACTGTTATGAAGAAAAAAAATTCAGCACCCAGATCCTATGTGATCAGGAGCAACAGTGGAGAGTTTATCAGAAACCACTGACATTTACAGTTTGTTCCTCAAAAAGAACAATCAGCAGAGCAAACTCTACAGAAGGCAGATGCAGAACAAGATGACTCAAGGATTCCTAAGTGATCACAGCCAGTCATTGCAACCAATGGACAGCCAGATGACTAAGCTGTTATCTATTCGTGTTGTGCAGTTAAAAAACAGTACAATTCAGAGCCACTTAACAAACTGATGTGTACTGAACTTCAGAGACAGTATTTTACTGTAAATGGTAGAGACACAGCATTCAAGGGGGAGATGGAATGGATTGCTAAACTGTACTATATTGATCAGCAACTAGCTGATGCTGTGTGTTACATACCTTATTTAAGCTAACCTCAGCCTTACCTGCCTGAGCATTGCAGGATGTCCTAGTGAACATATCGCTAGCGTATGTCTGGGAAGGAAGCTCTGTAGCTAGGCCATATCTGGTATGGGAGCCTGATCTGCTAGCAGCAGCCTTGCAATCTACCGTGTACAAGGTCTACGTGACAAAACTGGTGTAAACCACACACTCCCTGGGTGTGGTGCTCTGTCCCATCTAGTTTAATGAGTCTGTTCTACAGCCTTAGCTAAGGGCCACATGGCTTTTAGCTCAGGCAGTAAAGGCTCATGCACTAAGCTCCGGAGTTCCCCAGTTCGATTCTGCCTGCTGATGACTGGGGTCTGTCAGCATTACAAGTAGGGGCTCATCCAGAATTTCAGCTGGGAAGACTCTGAAGCTTGGATGCGTTTCCTCAGCTAGGGGAAGTATGTAACCCACACACCTCCTGGGTGTGGGGTTCTGTTCCAACTTGTGGCACCGAGACCACTTAGAGAGAGAGAGAGAAAATGAGTCTGCTCTACAGCCTTAGCTAGGAGCAACATGGCTTTTAGCTCACGTGGTAGAGGCTGATGCTTTAAGCCAGGGCTGCCCAGAGGATTCCGGGGGCCTGGGGTATTCGGCGGCAGGGGACCCTCGCTTTGGTGGTAATTCAGTGGCGGGGGATCCTTCCGCTCTGGGACCTGCCACCGAAGTGCCCCGAAGACTTGGCTGCACTTCGACGGCAGGTCCCGCTTCAGCGGTAATTCAGCGATGGGGGATCCTTCTGCCCCAGAGCAGAAGAACCCCGCTCCGGCAAAGACCTGGAGCAGAAGAAGCTCCAGGGGCCCGGGCCCTGTGAGAGTTTTCCGGGGCCCCCGGAGCGAGTGAAGGACCCCGCTCCAGGGGGCCCGAAAAACTCTCGTGGGGGCCTCGGCAGGGCCCGGGGCCTGGGGCAAATTGCCCCACTTGCCCCCCCCTCTGGGCAGCCCTACTTTAAGCTCCCGAGGTCCCAGGTTCGATCCCACCCACCAATGATTGGGGTCTGTCGGCATTACATGCATCGGGGCTCTGCTCCTTCCTTGTGTATGCTCTGTATGTGAATGTCCACATGTATGGGTTTCTGTGCACACAATTCCCCTAGTGCTGCAGGCAGGGGGAATCGTACAGCAGCAGCCAGCTGTCAGCTTCGCTGTTTGTGGCAATCTGCCCTCAGGGAACAGTTGCCTCTCCCCCCTCAGGCCTGCCACAGTGAGGCACCAGCACCCAAAGCATGTGGCAAATGACTTAATTGAAGAACTGAATTAAGAAAATCAGCAAAACCAATTCTCTTATGTGCATCCATAAAGCTCCCTTAGCAGGGTGTAAAGCACGGGCCTCCAGAGAGTCAGGACAGGTCTCTGTCACTACAGCTGCAGTAGCAATTGTCCCACTTCCTGTGTACCAGTCACTAGAGGAAGATTCGACACACATTCTGCTAGTGAGTTGCACAACAACCTGCTGGGATGTGTCCCTGGCTCTGGGAGGGGGAAGTGTTTGGTGGTGACAGGCTGCTCAAACACAGTAACCTTTCGGGCTCATTCTGAAAGCCAGTGCAGCTGAGGCTTGAGGCTGCCATATTAGTAGGGCCTTGCCAAATTCACAGTCAGGAAAGCGCGGCACAGACTGGGAAATCTGGTCTTTTGAGTACTTTTACCCTGTACTACACAGATTTTGCAGGGGAGACCTGTGTTTCTCAGATTGGGGGTCCTGACCCAAAAGAGGGTTGTGGGGGGTATTACACGGTTATTGTAGTGGGATTTCAGTATTGCCACCCTTACTTCAGCACTTCCTTCAGAGTTAGGAGGTTGGAGAATGTCAGCTACTGGAGAGGTGCCCAGCTCTGAAGGCAGCACCCCACCAGCAGCACCACAGAAGAAAGGTGTGCTAAATGATGGGGAAGGGGAGAGGGAAATGTGTCCTTTTAAAATCCTGAGGTCTGTGCTTCTGGTTCAAAATGATCCCACTGCTCACACCATGTCAAGGCTCATTCCTCACTCTGGCACTTTGCGTGCAGAAGGCGGGGACCTGCAAGGAATCTAAAAATTAATACTGGCCACTCCAAGCTGGTACCCTCAAGCCCTTTCATGCCCCCTCTGGGGAAGAGCTGAGAGAGAAAAAGAAGGAAATCAGCTGTTGCCACCAGCTAATTAAACAACATGTGCACAAACCTCTTAAGACACAAAAATCCAATTCTGGTCTTTAAAAAGGTAAATTTTATTAATAAAACAAAGAAAGAAAATTCATCTGGGAACTCAGGTTATTGCTAGATTTGAAGAGAGCAACTACAAGCTTTTCCTTGACGGGTGAGGGCTTGAGGGTACCCCACAGGGAGGAATCCCAAGTGCACTTTCCTGGACTTTCAAAGGGGTTCTGCGCTTGGGTGGTGGCAGCATCTACCCATCAAAGGTCAGAGAAAAGCTGTAACCTTGGGAGTTTAATACAAACCTGGAGTGGCCAGTATTAATTTTTAAAATCTTTGAAGGCCCCCACCTTCTGCACTCTATGTTCCAGAGTGGGGAATCAGCCTTGACATGAGGATAGCAATACCAGATCATGCCACTCTTACTTCTGCGCTGCTGCCTACAGTTGCAAAACCGTGAAATTCAGATTTAAATATCTGGAATCATGAAATTTACGATTTTTATAATCCTATGACTGTGAAATTGACCAAAATGGACCATGAATTTGGTAGGGCCTTACATAATAGGAACCTAGGGCTTGTTCCATATGAGGATTTAGGCCTTGTCTATACTGCACAGTTTTGTCGACAAAAGTCAGGTTTCACTGACAGAATAGTGGAGCTGTACACACTGCAATGCTCCTTTTGCTGACAAAACTCTCCTGCTTTGCTAACAAAATAAAACCATCTTGATGAGAGGTATAGAGCTTTCTGCAGCAAAGTTATATCGACAGAGTGTCAGTGTAAACATTGTCCTTGGTTATGTTGCTGTAAATGGACCCCAGGAGGTGTCCCACAATGCTCGTCCTGACCGCGCTGGTCATCAATTTGAATTCTGCTGCCACACATCTAGCTACACAGGTATCTGCCCCTCCCCTTTTAAAGGCCCAGGAATTTTTGAAATTCCACTTCCTGTTTGCTCAGCATGGACAGCTCATGTCGCATTTTCCCAGCTGACCATGGCGGCTCCACGCAGTCAATGTTCTCCCGCTTGGAGCACATCTGAGTTGCTGGATCTGCTGGCACTGTGCAGGGAGGAGGCTGTGCTACTCCAGCTCTGCTCCAGCTGTGGGAACTTGGATACCTACACTGTCAGATTTCTCGTTGCATGTTGGAGAAGGGCTATGAAGAGCACACGGTTATGAACAGGACATGTTTCAGTGCCATGAGAAGATAAAGAAGCTGAAGCAGGTGTACCAGAAAGCAAGGGAGTCCCACCATCGCTTGGGTGCTTTGCCGGAGTCATGCTTCTTCTATAAGGAGCTGGACACCATCCTCGGAGGTGACCCTACCTCCACTGCCCAGAGCTCTGTGGATACTTCAGTGGGGCTGGAGAAAGCGGACAGCAGATTCAACCCCAAGGTCAACGTCATGGATGAGGAGGTCAAGTTGGAGGACTATGTGGAGCATATGGCAGGGTTGTCTGGGGATGTGGTGAGTCAGGACCTCTTTTCCACTCCTGAGGGGTCTAGCCAGTCATAGAATCATAGAATATCAGGGTTGGAAGAGACCTCAGGAGGTCATCTAGTCCCACCCCCTGCTCAAAGCAGGACCAATTCCCAACTAAATCATCCCAGCCAGGGCTATGTCAAGCCTGATCTTAAAAACCTCTAAGGAAGGAGATTCCACCACCTCCCTAGGTACCATTCAGTCTTACAGCACCCTACCTATCTCGAAATAGTGTTTCCTAAATATCCAACCGGTAACAACTCCACCACTGCACTTGAGACTTCATACTCCTTGTCTGTCATCGAGAACAGTCTAGATCCATCCTCTTTGGAACCCCCTTTCAGGTAGTTGAAAGCAGCTATTCAATCCCCCTCATTCTTCTCTCTGCAGACTAACAATCCCAGTGCCGTCAGCCCTCCGAATAAGTCAGGTGCTGCAAAAGCCCCTTACTTCATTTCTTGTTGCCCTACACTGGACTCTTTCAATTTTCCACATCCTCTATAGTGTGGGAGCTGTAGTAAATAAGCCACCTGTCCGACTGGACTTTAGACGTCCAAAATCTGGTCTTGTCCCAAACCTGAACTTTTGCATCCAAATCTGGGGGCTTTACCTGAAACTCCCCCAAGCTCACTACCAGCATGATATTCCTCGCTGCCACCAATAAGGACGAATTGGGGGTCCTAGTATCCCCCGAGCGATCCCAACTTCCCCTGGGACCCCAAGACCTCAAACCGCGGATCTCCTCTACCTCCTCTCTCCCAGCTTCCTCCCTTTCCTGGGTTAGCTCAGTGCATATGCTAATTCTTCACGTCCTTGAGTATAACCGGAGAGCAATCTAGCTCCCGAGGTCTAGTCGATTCACCTAGTCAGCCTCACACAAGAGATATCCCCTTCCTTCCTGTAGCCTTTCCCGCCCTGGGACAATAGGAGGCAAGCACCAGAGTTGGGCTATTCCCTCCCCCCTCTGCCTCACTAAAAAGAAACTTGTCACAAGGTTTTAAAAAGAAAACACTTATAAAAAAAGAAAGAAAAAAAATAAAACATTAATCTTGGGCATTAAGAAACTCATACAGGCATCTTGTATCATCAGAAATTATGAAGAAACAATCTGATTAAAAAGATAGCCTCAATAAACCATGCCAACAAATCCACTCATGTAAATACAACACATAAGCTCTAAGCCGAATTGCTTGGGGTCCTTTTACTTCAGCAGATGTGAGCTGGAGAAACTGGAGATAAGATGCAGGTTAGGAGAACGGCTTGTTAACTCATCAGCCAGAGAAACAAAGAAGACACACCAACCACATCATTAGTACAACACAAAGGCTCCTCATAGCCGAATTGGCTTGGGGTGAATTTGTACTCAACAGACCTTTTGGGTATAAGTATTTGAAATAAGATGTGAGTAGGAGGACCTGTTACTCACAGCCGAGAAAACAAGAAAGACCCCGAGTATACAAATTCCCGCCCCTGACTTTAAACAATCCAGTTCTCTGATTGGCCCTCTGGTCAGGTGTTTGGTTACCCTTTCCAGGTAAAAGAAACTTAACCCTTACCTTACCTATCTATTTATGACAGGGGCCCAAAACTGGACACAGTACTCCAGATGAGGCCTCACCAATGTCGAATAGAGGGGATGATCACGTCCTTCGACCTGCTGGCAGTGCCCCTACTTATACAGCCCAAAATGCCATTAGCCTTCTTGGCAACAAGGGCACTCTGCTGACTCATAGCCAGCTTCTTGTGCACTGTAATCCCCAGGTCTTTTTCTGTAGAACTGCACTTAGCCAGTTGGCCCCCAGACTGTAGCGGTGCATGGGATTCTGGCTCTGGTGTGCATGATGCAGGAGAGGAGAGCTCTCGTAAGTGATCTTTGAGTTGATGCTGCTCGGTTGTACGAAGTACAGCTGTCTTTTGCTCTGTATATTATAGAAGTGGGTGAAGGGATAGAAATGTACAAGACCAGCTGTGTTTGCAGTGCAGTGGAACAGTGTGTTGATGCTCACTAAGATTTCACAGGAATCTTCCAGAGAGAACGCTAGAAAACTTTCCTGGAGGTACTTGCCAATCCTCTGCCGAAGGTTCCTTGGCAAAGTTGCGTTGTTCCTTGCCCCATTGTAGGAAACTTTCTTGTGCCAACCAGCAACCACTTGTGTAGGGACCAAAGCATCACACAGGTGACCAGCATAGGGAACCGGTCTGAAGCCACATGCATTCACAAGATGCACCCTTGCTTACTTTCAGGAGTGAGATATCGGCTTCAATGACGCCCGCCTGTGGAAAATGATGGCAGAATTTACAATATTGTCCCTAGCTGCCTGCTGTGATCACCTTAAAAAAATAGACCCTTTGCCCCATCTTGAGTGCTCCCCTCCATGGGCAAAACTCACAATGTTTAGGGTGTTCGATGAGCTCTGTGCTTGCCAAAGGACTGGGAGAAACTGCTTTGTATTTAAAAAGAGATGTATTTTACTATAATGAGTCGATGCTGTGAGTGCACTAACAATCATGCTTCTGTTTATTGTTCCTTGTGCTTCTGCAGATGTGGCCTTCAGAGGAACCCTTACACACCAATGGAGCGCCTTCCCCAGACAAGAAGAGGTGCTCCAGTCCTCAGAGGCTGAAAGACACGAACGCAAGGAGTGGAGAGAGAGACTGTAAAGGAAAAATTTAAAATAGACAGGCAGGACAGAAAAAAGAGCCAGGAGCAAATTGTAATGGGCCAGGAGTGGATGCTAAAAGTGATGGAGGAGCAGAGATGTTGAAGTCCCTAATCATGCTGCAGGCAGAACACATGCCTGTTTGCTTCTCCCTGCAGCCGCTACAGAACTGCTTGCCATGCCCTCCCCAAACTCCTCACACACATTCCTTGCAACTTCCCGGCCCATCTCATTACCCTGTTCACTTCACCCTTTCAGACAGCTTCCAAAATTATAGCTGTACTTACACACAGCTCTGAGACCCTACACTGCCCTTCACTGTTATCTCCCTTCCCTACCAAGCCTTTTGTGTCTTGTTAGTTGGTATTTAATAAAAACCTGATCTGAAAGATCATCTTTATTTTTCTCCAAAACACGGTGGTTGCTGCTGGAACTAATACAGTGGCAATTTAATGACTACAAATTCCAGTCAGGAATCAAAATTTTCATGCAAGGGGCAACAAGTTAACAAAGCATGGCAGAATGCTGTATAGCAAGGCACATTACTGATACTTATAGTCAAAATGTTGCCACAAAGCCTCTCTGATTGACTAGCCCCCCACTGTGCCCCTCTAATAGCTTGGCTCAAAATCAGCTGCCAGGAAATCCGCCTCTGTGCTCCACCCAGAGGAAACATCTCACCCTTAGCCTCACAAACATTATGGAATGTGCAGCAGGCTGCTATGACCATGTCAAAGGCATGTTTTACAGTCATTCTGCACCTGCTCAGCCTATTGTTGAAGCGCTCCTTGATGTTGTCCAGGTTTCCCCTATAAGGCTTCATGAGCAATGGGAGTAAGGGTTATGCAGGGTCTCCCAGGATCACTATGGGCATTCCAACATCTCCCACTGGAATCTTCTGCAGCTTTCTGTAGAGCCAGTGTTCCTGAAGATGCGTGCATCATGCATGTTCCTGGATTACCCCACGTTGATGTCAGTGAAATGGCCATGGTGAGACACAAGCACCTGAAATTCCATAGGGAAGGATATCTTTCTATTGATATACACCTTTGCAAGATGGTCTGGGGCCAAATTTGGGATATTCATACCATCTATCACTCTGCTGCAGTTAGGAAATCCCATTGCCACAAAGCAATCCACTATTTCACACACATTGCCAAGAGTCAAAGTCCTTTGTAGCAGGATGCAATTAATGGCCCTGCACACTTGCATTAATGCTAGACTTCCCAGTTTCCAACAGTTGACTTCCCAACTCCAAACTGATTCATGACTGACCTATAGCAGTCTGGAGTTGCCAGCTTCCACACAGCGATTGCCAAGTGCTTCTCCACCAAGAGGGCAGCCATCATTTTGGTGTCCTTGCACTGCAGTAATGGGGTGAGCTCCACACAGAGTTTCAGGATGGTGGCTTTCCTCATCCAAAAGTTCTGCAGCCATTGCTGGTCTTCCCAGACCTGCATAACAATGAGATCCCACCACGCAGTGCTTGTTTCCCAAGCCCAAAAGCGATGGCTTACCACGTGCAGCTGCTTCATGAATGCCAAAAGGAATCTGGTGTTGTTTCTTTCTATGGCACACAGCAGATCAGGCACCTCTGATTCTTTGTTCCAATGGGGAGTGCATGACCATCTGCGATGTGATCATACCAGTGACTGCAACGGTTGAGAGCAATGCAGGATCCACGCTTTCAGACAGAGATGGTGGGCATACAGCAAACAGGGGCCACAGAAAAATACTATGCAGTGCAGTCGGAAGGCCATGAAATGATGAGATGGAAAAAACTGCATCATGGGACATTGAGCCCACACCTATGATGCGCTGTGATCCACTCTGCCTTGCCAACAACCCTGAGCTGCAGAAGATGGCAAGTTGCTCCCTACAAGTATGCGGTCTTGAGGTAACCCTGGGACAAGAAGGGCTCTCCCCTTACCAACAGAGGGTTGAGTTGATTCTCAAACTCCCATTCCCCACAGACATAACCGCTCTGAGATCCTTCCTGGGCCTGGTTAACTTCTCCCGAGATTTTATAGAAGGGTTTCCAGAAAAAGCAGCTCCGCTGCATTATTGTTAAAGAAAGGGGCAGAATGGAACTGGGGCCTGCAGCAGCAGGAAGCCATGGCCCCAAGCCCCAGCCCTATCATATCCCCGGGGAGGAGAACCATTTGTATTGCAACTGGCAACGACAGACAAGGGAATGGGTGCTGTGCTAAGCCAGAACCATGGAACAGGTCTCCGACCTGTGGCTTCTGCCTCCAAGACCCTGAGTGAGATAGAGAAGGGATTCACCCCATGTGAGGAGGAGGTCCTGGCACTCGTTTGGGCACTACAGCATTGGGACTACCTGGTGGGTTTGTCCCCTGTGTTACTAAAAACAGTCCACTCCCCAGTGAAGTATGTACTCACTGATAAAATCAGCAATGGCCACGTATCTAGCCCTAGATTGGCAAAATGGACCCTGGCTTTGTTAAACGAAAATGTAGCTATGGAAAAAACCACAGTACTGTCCCTGACACCTCACAGCCTCCTGATAGAGGGGGAATAGCACAAATGCCCATTACCTGAGCCACTGCCTCAGGAGCCGTCGCTTTTCGAGGGAGGGGCCGTGCTGAGTGAGATGCTGGGAGTAGCAGATATTGTTTGGTTTGTGGACAGCTCTTGTTTTTAGGAAAATGACCATCAGCACGTGGGCTTCGCTGCTGTAAAAGTGCCTACGGGCGAGGTGCTGAGGGGACAGAGTGTACCATACTCTGCTCAAGCAGCCGAAATTGTGGCTATAGCAGTAGCCCTCGAGAATACCCCCACGACTCAGGCAGTCGCTATTTTCCCAGACTCCGACTGGGTCCTTTGGTCTCTAGTGGATTGGGTTCTGGAAAGGAACAAGAGAGGGATGAGGTCTGCAGACGGGAAACCCATAGCCCATGCTGACAAACTGACATATGTGTGGGCATTGGCGGAGGCCTGGGATACCGAGGGACACTTGGGGAAAGTCAGAACACACAAGAAGGGAACTGAGGAGTCAAAATGGAATAATCAGGCAGATGAGGAAGCAAAGAGGGGGCCAGAGAAGGAAAATTGTGGCAGCCAAGAAATGAGGGAGGTTTAGCTCTTATAGCAGCAGCCAGAAAAAGAGACTCAGTTAAAATAGATTTAATAACCCTCCAAAGCCAGGATCCCAGTGTGGCAGAGTTAGTGACAAAGGGAAAGCACTGGGACTGGAAAGTGTGGCAGAATGAATCAAAATTAATTCTGGCAACTAAGGAAGGGGAACAAGAAGCAGCCTGGGTGGTTCCTGCAGCCTTAAGCACAGAACTAATTTCCGTAGCTCATGCTCAGGGACACCTAGGAGTAGAGAAAACCTTAACCCGATTGCTGGCTGGTGGCCACACATGAACAGCGACGTGGAGCAGTTTGTAAATAACTGTCTACCATGCGCAGCCAATAATGCTGATCCCAAAGTAATCAAAGGACCTTGGGACATCACAGACTAGAGGGACCATGGGCCCGACTGCAAATTGATTTGATTGGGCCCCTACCCAGGACACCAAGGGGTAATCAGTATTGTCTGGGGATTGTTGATCCCTTTATTGAATGGACTGAGACCATCCCTACTCGGAATAACACAGCTCAAACTACAGCTCGGGTGCTCACTGAACAATAACCAGATGGGACAGCCCAAGAGAAACTGATTCAGATCAAGAGCCCCACTTTATTAGGGAAATCACAAAAGGAATCTGCCAAGTGTTTGGGATTAAACAAAGGCTACATATAGCTGGACACCCCCAGAGTCCAGGGCAAGTGGAGCAAACTCACCGTACTCTCAAAACAGCTCTCAGAAAAGCAGTAAACCGGCAAGGGAAGGATTGGGACCAAACACTGCTGTTCATCCTGGTGGCTACCAGTGGGTCCGTGGCATCGCATGGAGTAACTCCATTCCAGGTGATGACTGGGAGAGATGTGTGTCTCTCAGAACAGTGGTGGGTGGATGGGACGCCACCTGACAACCTACAACCCCGCATCCTCACGGACCAATGGATGCAGCAGCTGTTAAAAGTTGTTGCTGACACCCATCGGCAGATCGCTATAGCCTTGGGAACTAACATTCGGAAAATGGACAAAAGAATGAGCCTTGTCTTAAATCCCCAAGAATGGCAGGTAGGAGATATGGTTATGTATCGATGAGTAAAGGGAAAAGCACATAACCTCAGTCCTATTTGCGTAGGACCTGTTAGAATCTGTAACATGGCCAGTCCCACTGTCTATCAGTTAGAAATTCGATCAGGAAAGAAAAACAAACTGAAGTGGTTTCACACCTCACAGCTAAAACAATGGAAGGGAAACCACCCCAGTCAGTCTTAGACGAAGCCCAGCGTCAGGCCCAGGCATTCCTAGCTTGGGAGAAACGTGATTCAGACACCAGTGAGTCTGAATAAATATTAGCTCTAAGACGCTTTACCACTCCCTCCCTCTTGAAGGGGGTACGGGGGGAGGGGGGACAACAGTCTAGGTATGTTTTGTGTTGCAGAATCCTCTGTCAGCAGATGTCCAACAGCCCTGCCTGCAATGTGGCCCTGGCTGTGTATGTTGCTATGTGGATTCTTGCGTTCGTGGGTCTATGCTTCTAATGTTATTGCACCAAAAGCCGTCGTGACTGAGATATCGGAGAACCGTGCATGGAAGACACTGGAGTGTGAAGTTAACAATACCCTTGACAAAAGCAGCAGAGAATCCTGTGGCACCTTATAGACTAACAGAGTTTTTGGAGCGTGAGCTTTCGTGGGTGAATACCCACTTCGTCAGACGCAGGTAGTGGAAATTTCCAGGGGCAGGTATATATATTGCTAGCAGCAAGCTAGAGATAACGAGGTTAGTTCAGGTCAGGGGGGTGAGGGCCCTGTTCTAACAGTAAGGTGTGAAACAGGGAGGAGAAACTGGTTCTGTAATTGGCAAGCCATTCACAGTCTTTGTTTAGTCCAGAGCTGATGTGTCAATTTGCAAATGAACTGAAGCTCAGCAGTTTTTCTTTGAGTCTGGTCCTGAAGTTTTTTTTGCTGCAGGGGCCACCTTAGGTCTGCTATGTGTTGGCCAGGGAGGCTGAAGTGGTCTCCTACAGGTTTTTGTATATGCATTCCTGATATCTGATTTGTGTCCATTTATCCTTTCCGTAGTGACTGTCCAGTTTGGCCGATGTACATAGCAGAGGGGCATTGCTGGCATATGATGGCGTATATTACATTGGTGGACGTGCAGGTGAATGAACCAGTATGGTATGGCTGATCTGGTTAGTCCTATGATGGTGTCGCTGGGTGTAGATATGTGGGCAGAGTGGCATCGAGGTTTGTTGCATGGATTGGTTCCTGAGCTAGAGTTACTATGGTTACGGTGTGCAGTTGCTGGTGAGAAATACCTTTTGGGTGGCAGGTTGTCTGTGGGCAAGGATTGGCCTGCCACCCAAGACCGTGAAAGTGTGGGATCATTGTCCAGGATGGGTTGGAGATCCCTGAATGATCGTTGGAGGGTTTTAGCTGGGGGGTTGTATGTGATGGCCAGTGGAGTCCTGTGGTTTCTTTCTTGGGTTTGTTCTTGCAGTAGGAGGCTTCTGGGTACACGTCTGGCTCTGTTGATCTGTTTCCTAATTTCCTCGTGCGGGTATTGTAGTTTTGAGAATGCTTGGTGGAGATTTTGTAGGTGTTGGTCTCTGTCTGAGGGTTAGAGCAGATCGGTTGTACCTCATTGTGGGCTAGACAATGTATCGTGTGATGTCCGGTGGAAGCTGAGGCATGAAGGTAGGCGTTAGCGGTCGAGGGTTTTTTGATATAGAGTGTGTTAATGTGACCACATCACTTATTGCGTGTTGTTTAGAAAGTGGATCTCCGTGTAGATTGTCCATGAGGTGGTTAGTGGGGTGGAAGTTGTTGAAATCGTGGTGGAATTTTCTAGAGTCTCCTTCCCATGGGCTCTTTCACACCTCTATCTGCTAGAACAGGGCCTCACCCTCCCGGACTGAACTAACCTCGTTATCTCTAGTTGCTGCTAGCATATATATACCTGCCGCCTGCGGGAAATTTCCACTACCTGCGTCTGACGAAGTGGGTATTCACCCACGAAAGCTCACGCTCCAAAACGTCTGTTAGTCTATAAGGTGCCACAGGATTCTCTGCTGCTTTTACAGATCCAGATTAACACGGCTACCCCTCTGATACTTAATACCCTTGACATTACTCCAAGTCCTGCATATGTCTGAGGGGAAAGCCACCATCTTCTTGCACCCACAGATGGATATAACCCCACTTCCGTGAGGTTAAAAGGTTTAAACAAAGTAAACATCACTGCTGGAATGAGTGGGGAAGCAACATGTTTAATGGTTTGGATTGCAAAAGATAGTCCACTTTGGCGGCTAAAGAATCCCAGAATGATTGATAGAAACATCACTATCCTCATAAACCCTAATATCCCCTTCCCCTTTGGTGCCCGGGACAGCACATTTATTGGTGGGAGGAATTGCAAAATATGACCCAGATAAATTAGGCTGTCGTTGGGTGGGAACAAACAGGCTGCTGCATAATTGTAACCAAACTAGGTGTGCGCAGCTGTGGACTGCCTGCCTGAGAAAATAGCCCCTGGAAATGAAAAAATCCCATTTAAATTAGAATATGCCACCTACCTCACTGGGAAGCAGATGGATTTGGGAAAACCAGAATTGCACATAGTCACACCAGGAGGGGAGTGGAAGATCCTCCTGTCCTGTTCCAACAGGATCCAGTGACAACTCCAAGAGGGGCTCCTGTCTCCACGATGTGGAGAGCAGCATCAGTTAATCTGGTATGCTAGTGAGGAAATGATCAACATGCGGGTTAGCATGACAGGAAAATGGCTTCTGCAACGGCCTAATGGTGTAAAAAATTGCAATGTTTGGGTTTTGAACACACCAGTCACCAATTTAATTGGTCCCTATGTTGTCCAAACCAGTGTCAAAAAGCAGCTGGTGACTGACCCTATTCAATCCCTCAAAAAGGTCGTTCTAGACCTGACAAAAGTCTCAGTGATAAAGTCCTGGTGTAAGCAATTTGTTCCACCCTTATTTGAAGGTTGAAAAAATTGGATGGAAACACACAATAGTCCCAAACCAGACAGTTCTAGCAGGGAACGAAGGAGGGTAAAAAGGGACTTACAGGGAGCAGATGGAATGGGAGAAACAGTCCTTAACAGCATTAATGAGAAGGTGCTTGCAAACAAGATGAATGCAATGGGAGCTCACATAAAAGATTTATCTACACCTATTAGAGTATCATTTGAGCAATTAAGCTCTCTGCAATCCCAAGTAGCAAATATCTTAGAGGGATGGGGAAAAGTCCAAGAGGGAGACCATCGCTGTCTCTTGCAGGCTGCTGGCACTCTGCAAGCTAACACTTCTTTAGCTATGGCGTGTACGCAAATGCAAGTCTGGATGATAGGTGTAGTAAAAGATATGGTTCGCGATGGTATGAATGGGGTGCTCCCAGTAGAAATAAAAAGCACCATTTGGAAAAATTCCACCCAAACTGAAAGAGAGTTACAGGCCTGGTGGAAAATGGTAAATTTCACCTATAATCAAAAGTCAGAGGAAATCACAGTCTTTGTTTTGCTAATGTCCCAAGTGGAAATAAAATGGGTTTCTCCCACTGTGGCTTTAGGCCTCAATATTAATCAGACCACAATGGAACCTATCGACAACAGAGTGTGGGTGGTGAAAGGTGATCAACAATGGAAAACACTAGAATTGGGAGCCTGTTTAGAGGAATCTGGAATTGGAGATGAATGTTACAAAAATGCCCTCCATCCAAACTCGGGATGTATGTTTGGAAGTAACTGAAGGAAAACATCATTATGCTATTAACCCATTTGTAAGTAACAATCTGGTGTTTGTGTATCTAGGAAATCATAGTGTATGTCTTAGAAGTTGGTGTCCTACGTTTCTTGTTAATTTTGTGCATAAAGTAAATCATAATCCTTGTGAGAATGAATGTTTCTGTCATAGTGTAGCAATTAGGGGATGTGATTTTGAATTTCATGTTCCTGAATTAAAATATAGTCACTTAAAAGTGTCTTATAATTTGTATTCTATTGTGAAACATGTGCCCCTTGGAATGGATCTAACTGCTTTACAAACATTGCTTGTACACCCTGATTTACAGAACCAGTTACACACTGCAAAACAGGGAGGGTGCAGAGTCATGGTTACTGTGCATCATAATGCCAATGAAATTAAACAGGTATTTGCCAGAATTGGCCAGGACCTGTCACACCACTGGTGGGAAGTGTTATTGGGATGGTCCTCCCTGCCCAGCACAGGCATCCTGAATTTAGCCCTAGACTCCATCATAGTAATTTTGGGGGTACCAACAGTAGTGTTTTTTGTTATGAGCCTAATGACATGCTGGACCTGGCGCAAAATCCAGCAATTGCAAGTCCCCTGACAAATAAGTCAGTGATTACTGCGGCCGGCACTCCTACCCCAGGGAAAGGAACATATTGAACTTGTCACCCCTCCCTCAAATGGGAAAGGAGGCTAAGGCGATCACTTGTCAGTTGCTGTGCTGGTGTGCTAAGTATGGGATGCCAACAAGAAGATCATTTGCTCGGTCTCGGCTGAGAGCCTTGAGCTTTTGTTGGATCTCAACTGAGGTGCATCCAGAAAAGGTGTGACAGTGATCGTGTAAAGGCCCCCTTGTGTGAGAGGTGGCCTTTAAGGAGGGGAAACTGTATGGGGAGATTTTGGCAAACCAGTAAAGTGCCTGAAACCACTATGGCTTATTGCTAAAAGCAGCCTAGGCAGCAGTCTCAGCTTGACCAAGGTAGGAGGGGAGAGGGTTTTGGGTGCCACAGAAAAGGCAGCTTGACCCCCCGTCCTTCCTGATAAAAATTGTGTTGAAGTTGCTGATACCTGCATTTTAGGAAAGCAGGACTGTCTATTGGGGCCTCAAGGCTGCAAACTCTGGAAAACCCCACACCTGGTTAATCAATAATCAGAAGAAACCTCTTGCTTGACCATTGAAATTGCTTAGTTAAGCTTTCTTTAAGGGACATGTCATTCTATTACTAATATATAGATAAGGGGGAAAAGTATCAGAGGGGGAGCCATGTTAGTCTGGATCTGTAAAAGCAGCAAAGAGTCCTGTGGCACCTTATAGACTAACAGACGTACTGGAGCATGAGCTTTCGTGGGTGAATACCCACTTCATCGGATGCAGGGGGAAAAGTTTGAGGTAGTTGGACTCGTTTGGGACTTGTTTGGTCTCTCCCTCTGGATACATCTTGCGGTCCCCACTGGCAGATGGAAGATTTGACCATCAGAAGCCTGCTGCTGTGTCACTCAAGAGCCACACTCAGCTTTGGTAATTATCAAGGGTTGGGGGGGTGTTACTAACCTGTTGCGGATGTGTAAGTGCTTGAGACTAAGTAAAGTTTAGTTTTAAGTGAAAGCACTCTCGTGTTGTCCTGTTTGTGCCAGCCATCGATCGGTCGGGTGGCCGTGTCTCCTCTGATCTATTTCCTGACACCTCCTCGCACAGAGTAAAAGTTACCAAGAGCTTTGGGTTGAAAGAACCCCGGGTAACACCCCTGGACAGGGAAGAACAGAAAAAACCTGCCTTCGTTACTCCTTTGGTACTTTTTGGGTTTAAAATATCAGCTTTTGGGTTAATTAATGCAGGAACCACATTTCAGAGGTTCCTTAATAAAGTGTTATCCAGGTTACAAGACTGTGCTCAGGCCTATATCAGTGACATTGCAAACACCAGCCATTCCTGGACGGCTCGTAAGAACCACTTGGTAACTGTGCTGAAGAATCTCACAGCAGAAATGTCCGAGTGTAAGATGGTGCGAAAGGACCAAAGTCCCTTATCTAGGTCATTGGGTTGGAGGGGTTAGATTTGCCCAGAGCCATTGAAAGTTGACTCCTCTGTTAACTGGCTTGTAAAAGCAAGTTCAGTCTGTTATAGGCTCAGCAAACGATTACCGTTGGTTTGTGAAAGATTTCAGCAACCGTGCATCTGCAATGACACCTCTGCAAAAAGACACAGCCTGGCCAAATGATTTGGGCTTCCGCCTGTGAGAAGGGCTTTGGTGAAGTAAAAAATTCTGTCAGAGAAGCTGGTTGTGGCCAATCCAGACTTTGACAAGGTATTTGGACTGTGCACTGATGCATCCAACACAAGCCTAGGAGACATCTAATGCAAGCAGGTGGAGATTTCTATTGCTTTCTTAAGTAAAAACCCGACCCTACTGAACAGAATGACCCTGTCATAGAAAGAGAGTGTTCTGCAATTGTATGGCCGATCAAGCATTCACCTAACAGTCCTGTCACGGAGTCACCGGGCGATGCTCTGGAACAGCTCCCCACAAAGCCAGTCAGGACTTTGGGGAGCCTCCTCTTCCTTGGAGCAGACTTGTTCAGGGCAAGAAGCTCACACAGTTTCACCTCCTGGGTCTCTCCTTGGAGCATTCAGCATCCTCTGCCCCTCCATGCGCTTCCCACAGCGAGCCCACCCAGGCAGGGTCCTGGGGAAGTCACAGAGTCCTGCACCCCCACTTTGCAGTCAGACATTGACTGTCAGCCAACCAGTAAAACAGAGGTTTATTCGATGGCAGGAACAGGGTCTAAAACAGAGCTTGTAGGTACAGTGAACCGGACCCCTCGGCCGGATCCATTCTGGGGCCAGCTAGATCCTCCGGGGGTCAGTTGAGCCAGACCCCCAGGTCTGCACTTCACTCCTCACACTCCCATCCCCAGCCAGCTCCAACTAACAACCCCCTCCAGCCCCTCCTCTCTGCTCAGCCCCTTTCCCGGGCCAGGAGGTCAACCTGATCCTTTGTCTCCAACACCTTCAGTTGGCACCTTTGCAGAGGAGATGAGGGGCCCAGGCCATCAGTTGTTGCTAGGAGACAGAGTGCCAGGCATTTAGTGCACTGGCCCCTTTGCTCTGCCAGATACTTAAGAACTGCCATGGAGGACACTGAAGGCACCAACACAGTATTCAGACCAAGAACATTAAGAACATTCCTAGTTTCGTCACATCTTTCCCCCCTTTGAGACCGAACTGAGTGAGGTCACTTCAGCCAGTGACCTGGGAAGTTCGAACCCACCAACGTTCCCATGGATGCCCCAGCATCTCTCCCATTCCTTGGTGTGAGTTACACCAGGATGGTCCAGTCTCACACCTTCCCCTTAGGTCGAGTGTGCTTGATGCAACTCCGCAGGCTGCAATGTGGGAAGGTTTATGCGGCTTGAACCTTTTGCTACCCCCAATACCCCTGGGGTTTCAAACTGGGACGGGGTCTTCTCCCAGCAGCACTCTGGGCTGCGATTCGGCTCTCTTGGTTAAGAGCCCCCATCTTGGCCTTGGCCAGCTCTGGGCTTGGGCAGCCGCTCCCCACCTTGTGGCCCAGATACAACACCTCTGCCGTCCCCACCTTACACTTTCCAGCTTTTACCATCAGTCCCACCTCCTTGAGGCAGCCCAGCCCCCTCTTCACCTGGGACACCTGTTCCCCAGGGTCTGGCTAAAGATGTACATGTTATCAGTGTCTGCCAGGGCCAAGTTCTCCATTGCCCTCTCAGCTTGTCTAGAATCTTCACCCCAGGCCTAGGCATGGTGGGCATCGGACACTGTGATGGCTTTAAGCTTCTGATAGCCCCACAAACCAGATCATCCTGTCTCCTTGGGGATCAGCCCCCACGGGTGAGGCCCATGGCTGTAAAAATGGCTGGATCACATCTAAAGCCAGCATGTCCTTGACCTCTCTCTCCAGGTTCTGGGCTGCTTTCCCAGTGACTCTGAAAGGGAACACCTGATGGGGAGATTGGCTCCCACCTCAGGGAAGAGATCCCCCAGGGGGTCTCCCCCTTCTCCTCCCAATCCTCCTCCCCTTTCAGGTCCAGGGGTCCCCTCACTCTCCTCCCATACAGCAGCTCGAATGGGAAGAACCCTGTGGATTCCTGGGGCACCACCAGCTGCCTCCCAATTCCCCCAGTTCTACTTCCCCTTGGGGGAGCCCATTCCTGGGACAGGAATCCCTTCTCCCGCAGGACTCTGTCCCTGCAGCCTTCCCAAGGGGGTTTGCAGCGCTGTGCAGCAAGTTCCCTCAGCTTCTCCAAAGAGGGATCCCTCTGCAGCTCGGTCTGGAATTCAGCTGCTGGGGCAGGGAGTGGGACCTGCTCCCTCTTGCTGGCTGGGCCTGGGGTCACAGCCCCCCTGAGCCCTGTCCCTGGTAGCTCCCTCCCTGCCGTGTAATCACTTCCCAGCAGCACGTCTGGACCAGGCAAACCTGGTTGGCAGCTGCCCTGCCCTGCCTGGGTGTCTCCCCACTCAGCTGGGGTCTCAGCTCCCACCTGCTCAGTGCTGCCCTTGCTGTCCCAGTGGGGGCAGGCAGCAAGCTCTCTGCTCTGGTCCCAGCATCAGAGCCAGCGTGAGCTCCGGTGTGCAGGGCTGCAGGGAGCATCTCTCCCTCCCACTCAGCCCCAGGGGGCTGGTTACAGGTAGCAGGTATCCTGAGCCCAGCAGCCCCTCCCCCCTGCCAGCCAGCTCATTAGCATTTTCACTGACCATTTCCATCCTAGCCAATTGGTTCCCTGGATTTGAGTTCAAACCCTTGGCTGTTATAGGAGCAGGGCCTGGATCCTGTCCCAAAGAGACCCAGTCACCCCACAACAGGGCCTCCCAGCCGATATCCTGGAGAACCCCAACTACCAGCCAGCTAGACCCCTCCTGGGTCTGCACAGGGATCTGGGCCATAGGCAAGACGAGGGGTTTCACCCCGGGGACCTTCACCCAGGTCCCACAGCCCCTCAGCATCTGGGGCTGCACCACCGCAGTTCCCTCTAACCCAGGGTCTCGCCCCCGCAGGCGTTTCCCCACTGAACCCTGGGCAGCCCCCATGTCTCTCTGCTCCACCATCGTCAGTCCATGCTGCTGCTGCTTCTCCTGCAGCTTTTCCTCGGGCTCTTGCTCTCTCTCACGGTCCTCTTGCTCTCTCGGGCTCTGCTCCCATCCCATACATCTCCGATCCCCTGATGGAGAACCCGATCGTGAAGACCCTCGTCTGGTTGGGGACCAGACTCTCGGGGGTGCCTGGCTGCTGCTTCAGCTGCTCCCAGATCCTCTTGTAGCCCCATCTGGGTCAGGAATCTGCTCCTCAGAGAGGTCCTTCTCCTCCAACTGCACGATTAACTATGCCTTGATGAACTTCCCCATGCGTAACCCTCTCTTTTTGCACAGGATCACAATGTCCTTCTTAAGAAGCTGGTGATAGGCCATCACTTCACCATTCCCAAGTGGCTCTGGACTCACAGGCCTGTGTGCTCTTGGCTCCCCCATGGTTTCCAGGAAGAACCCCTGGTGTGCCAGTCCCTCTCGTGATCACCACCTCTTTGCCAGGGTTGAGCTGCAGACTCGTCCGCCCCTGGGACTGCTCCTGTAATCCCCAGGGGAACCCTGCTACTGCAAAATCCTTCTCTCTCCCAGGGTCGAGCGGCAAGCTCCTCCGCCCCGAGACTGCTTGCTGCAGTCCTCAGGGGAACCCTGTTACTCCAACAGTCCTCGCTGGTCACACACTCCCAGAGGTTAACCGCCCCCTGAAACTGTCCCTCTTGAACCTTCAGCATGCCTAGTCCTCATTATCCCTCCTTTGTTTTACTACTCCCCAGTCATTTACTGCAAGAAGTGCCATTTACGGGGTGCAGTACAGTCCCACCGCTGCCACAGTTGTCAGGGAGTTCACTGGGCGATGCTTCTGGAACTGCTCCGCAACAAAGCCAGTCAGGACTTTGGGAAGCCTTCTTTCCTTGGAGCAGACTTTGTTCAGGGCAAGAAGCTCACACATCTTCAACCTCCTGGGTCTCTCCTTGGAGCATTCAGCATCCTCTCTGCCCTCCATGCGCTTCCCACAGTGAGCCCGCCCAGCAGGGTCTGGGAAGCCACAGGGTCCTGCACCCCCCACTTTGCAGTCAGACGTTGACTGTCAGCCAACGCAGTAAAAACAGAGGTTTATTCGATGGCAGGAACAGGGTCTAAAACAGATGCTTGTAGGTACAAGCGAACCAGACCCTCGGCCGGATCCATTCTGGGGGTTAGTGAGCCAGACCCCAGGTCTGCCACTCACTTCCTCATCCCAGCCCAGCTCCCAACTAACAACCCCCTCCAGCCCCTCCTCTCTGCTCAGCCCCTTTCCCGGGCCAGGAGGTCAACCTGATCTCTTTGTCTTCCAACACCTCAGTTGGCACTTTGCAGAGGAGGGGCCCCAGGCCATCAGTTTGCTAGGAGACAGAGTGCCAGGCATTTTAGGTGCACTGGCCTGTGCGTCGCCAGATACTTAAGAAACTGCCATGGGGACACGTGAGGCACCAACACAGTATTCAGAGAAAACATTAAGAACATTCCTAGTTCATCACAGTCCACACTCCACTGGTAAGCTCCACAGAACAAAAGGTTCAGCTCCATCTGTCTGTGCTGATATCAGTGCAGCAGGAATATGATGTGGGAATTGTACGTATTCCAGGCAGGAAAGCGTAGCATCCGATGCACCGTCAGGCAGACTGAACTGAAATGCCTACAGATTAGCCAGTGGCTAGCCCACGGCATGACCTTTAGATGGGCAACTGGCAGACAGAACAGGTGGGCACAGGGTTACAGGACTCCTCTGGATTGGCTATATGCCACAATAATTCACCAAAGGCTGCAAGAAGGTGACACGACTTATCGTAGACAAGGAAAATGCAGTAGATTCTAATCTACCTCAATTTCAGTAAGGCATTTGGACACGGTCCACATGGGAATTGTTATTAAATTGGAAAAGGATGGGGGCATGGGAATATGAAAATTGTAAGGTGGATAAGGAAACTGGTTAAAGGGGAGAACTCCAATGGGTCGTATTGAAGGTGAACTGTCAGGCTGTAAAGGAGGTTACGTGGAGGTTCCTTAAGGATCGGTTTTGGGGACCAATCTTATTTAACCTTTTTGTTACTGACCATGGTACAAGAGCAGGAATGTGCTAATAAAAATTTGCGGATGAACACCAACGCTGGGGGGATATTTGCTACACAGAGAAGGACCAGGTACATCATACAGGAAGATTGGATGATCTTGTAAACTGTAATAGGATCGAAATTTAATAGTGGAAAAGTGCAAAGGTCAGGCACTTAGGGATTAATAATAAGAATTTTCTGATATACATTGGGGACCATCAGTTGGAAACAAACAGCAGGAAGGAGAAGGACCTTGGAGTATTGGTTGATCACAGGATGACTATGAACTGCCAATGCGATACGGCCATTAAAAAAGCAATGCGGTTTTAGATGCAGTTAGGCGAGGTATTTCCAGCAAAGGAAGGAAGGTGGTTAGTACCGTTTAGTAAGGCACCGGTGAGACCTCACCTGAATACTGTGTGCAGTTCCGGTCTCCCATGTTTAAGAAGGATGAAATTCAACTGGAACAGGTTCAGAGACGGGCTATCTGAGGATGATCCGAGGAATGGAAAACCTGCCTTATGAAAAGGAGATTCAAAGAGCTTGCCTTGTTTAGCCTGGCCAAAGTAGTTGAAGGGGATATGCTTGCTCTATAGAAATATCAGGAGGATTAACGTTAGGGAGGGAGAGAGAATTATTTAAGCTTAGTACTAATGTAGACACAAGACAAATGGGTAACAAACTGGAAAATAGGAAGTTTAGACTTGAAATTAGACAAAGGTTTCTAACCATTAGAGGAGTGAAGTTCTGGAACAGCCTTCCAGGGGAGTAGTGGGGGCAAAAGACATATCTGGCTTTAAGACTAAGCTTGATAAGTTTATGGGGGGATGAATGATGGGATAGTTTAAATTTGGCAATTGATCTTTGGTATCAGCAGATAAGTCTGCTCAATGGTCTGTGATGGGATGTTGAATGGGATGGGATCTGAGTTACTGCAGAGAGTTCTTTCCTGAGTGCTGGCTGGTGAGTCTTGCCCACATGCTCAGGGTTTAGCTGATAGCCATATTTGGGGTTGGGAAGGAATTTTCCTCCAGGGCAAATTGGCAGAGGCTCTGGAGGTTTTTCGCCTTCCTCTGCAGCGTGGGGCATGGGTCACTTGCTGGTGGACTCTCTGCAGTTTGAGGTCTTCAAACCACAATTTTAAGACTTCAATAACTCGGACATAGGTTAGGGGTTGTTACAGAAATGGATGGGTAGGGTTCTGTGGCCTGCTTTGTGCAGGAGGTCAGACTAGATGATCATATTGGCCCCTTCTGACCTATGAGTCTATGAGTCTATGAGTCTTGACTGAGAGCTGTCATCCACTGGTCATCATAATAAACACAACATGTATGTGCTGATCATATCTCATAAGTTATGTATCTATACCAGAAATTGTGTTCTTAAAGCTTAAATCAGCTAGCGATGGTGAAACTGACAGGCTGGAACACACAGCCAGAGGAAGTCCTGTTTACAGCTAAGATTAAAGGATTAGTTTGATGCCTCAGGAGAGTGCAAGGAGACACATGGTAGCCTTCACTGAGGAGGCAAGCTGAGAGTGTGGCTTGTTTCAGGAAAAAGGGATCACAACCTGCCTGCCTGAAAAGCACTGATGGGCGATACTCTAAGACATGACAAGACCTAGCTAAGTAAGTCTAGCTTCTAGAAGGTGTGTTCTGATTTTATTTTGTATGTAAGTATTTGTTCCCAATATTTCTACTTGCTGTCACTTAAATCTCTATGTTAAATCAGCATATACTGGTTTTCACTATAGAGTTATGTTAGTGCTGTGTGTTAAGCGAGGCAGTGATCTGAGTTGTACCTGGTAAACTGGGTGTGTGCGGTTCCTTTAGGGTCAGTGATACTGCAAGTGTGCAGCGGCCCAGGGGCTGGACCCTCCAGGGGGATGCTCAGAGCACTTGAGGCTTGGAGTATGTCTGTGGCCAACCTGCGGAGGGAAGTGGAGCCCACAAGAGCTGAGAGGGGGCTGCTTCTGTTGCCCATGGCTGGTGGAGTCAGGGAGCTGACCCCTCACAGGCACAGACCAGGCTCCCTCGTGCTAAGGGCAGATGGTAGCAAGGTGGCTCCCAACCCTGGGTACACCTGGGAAGTGTCACAGCAGGTTGGTCCTAAGAATGTGAAATTCTCAATGCTGTTAATGTTGTTCTGCCTTGCTCAGGAAGGACAATCTGGGCACCTGTCCCTCTAGCAGGGGCTGGCGAAAGCTAGTTGGGACCGTGGTTGTTATGGAGTGGCTCAAGCCTGGTCAGACTCCTCGGCTCACAGCAATCCCTGAACACCACAGGCCCCATGCTGAGAATGCACTGGCCCCTGGCCCCTTCCATCAAACCAAGCAGGCTGCAGCTCCCGCAGCTCCCCCGATCCTGACAGCAGCCCTTCTATGTGGGCAGAGGAGGGGGACTGTTGGGTAAGCCGGTCTCAAGCCATTGGAGCGTCTACAGGTCACAGCCAGCCCCTCACCCCACATGTGGGGACTATCTGGCAGGCAGAACAGTGTCAGCTGTGGGGGTTTTCTGTACACCACCCGTTCTGTGAGTGCAAAGGGCAGTGGTTATCTATCTATCTATCTATCTATCTATCTATCTATCTATCTCCACCCCACCCCACTCCACCCCACCCACTCTCTCTCTCTCTAGCCCCATACACATCCCTTCTCTCTCTGGGCTAGGGTTTTGTGCTGGTGCCCATCACCCTAATACCTGTGCCCCTGCCAGGCTAATAACTTTGCTCACCTTCTGTCCCTTGTGGGTGTAACTCCCAGTGCCGGGAGGAGTTAGGCCACAGGCACACAGCCTGCTCCTGTAAATGTGCTCTGGGACCTGGCAGGGAAAGCATGCTAGACTCTGCCCCTAGAGAGCCGAAGCTCTGATTACTTTGCAGAGCACTGATGTGTGTCGTGCCCCAAGGCTCCCCGTGCATCCCTCCCATCCCGTGCCACGAGGGACCCGGACAGAACATTCTGCTTGGGTCGCTGGTTGCAAATTGCAGAGCATGCTGAGGTGGTGTCCCCTTAGCCATGTCTCTTACACTTGCTTGCCACTCGCATATCACAGGTGTGCAGCTGCCACTGCCTGCTCGGGAAAGAAGTGTCGCTTCCCCAGGTGGCGCTGGGAGCCATGGCGTGGAAGGCAGCCTGTGCCCCTCTGTCACACATGCAGCTCCCCAGGCACTTGCAGTGCAGATGCTGTAGGCAACATCAGTGCTTGTATTATTTCTTGGCTGCCTGCTCCTCAGCCGGCCAGCCAGGTATGTAGCTATTCCAACAATTTCCTGCTGCATTGGGGAAAATGGCTTGATATAAATACACAATTCAAATAAACAAATCTTCGGTGCTAATGGCATTGCAGACGGATTGCGTCGGCGGGCAGTGTGGCCAGCACCCCAGCGCCCTGCCTGTGTTCCCTTTGGCAGCACAGACAGCGACTGCTGCCATGGCAGTGTCACAGACATGAAACCCCATAGCTGCTTTCGTGATTTATTAACAACTTTCCCTCCCCAAAACAAGTCACGTCCCAGGCCAAGAAGTTTGCTCATGCGAGCGGAGCCAGGCAGCTGGACGGCACGCTGGAAAAAGGAGCCTCTCTCGGAGGGCCCGATCCCTCCCCTCCCTGAGGTGGAGGAGGACATGGGCCTGTTCACATGAACAAGCCTGGCCCTCCCTCCCTCCGCCTGACATCTTCGCTGCCTAGTCAGGAGAGGCCCCACGAACCCCTTGCTGTGCCCTGTGCTTGTGAGCAATGTTTCCAGCAGCGCGCTTGACCACTCACTCAACTCCCCTCAGCAGGTGCAGCAGCAGCGGGGCAGTTACTCTGTCTGGAGTCAGACAAAGCCCTTTGAAATGGCACCCTGCCCCTCCTGCATTGCTGACCAGCTGGGCTAAAGCGACAGGTGTCCCTAGTCCCACTGAATCCTGGATCCCAGAGCCGAGGCGAAGGAGCTGGGGATCCAGGCAGATTGTAAAGGAGGAAACCTGTCCTATTCCCCCTGCCGGGGCAGTGGGCAGATGAGCCCCTGCCCCTCCTAGAGTAGCACGAGAAGACGTGTGCCCAGCCTGGGTAGAATTACTGGGATTCTGGGTTTCCCCTGGTGGCACAGAGTGGACACTCTATGGGCAGTCCTTCCTGTGTGGGGCGTGGGCACAGGACCATGTGCTGATCAGCTGCTAGAGCACAGGGCACTGTCATTTCCTCCTGTTTAGCTCAGGGGCTGCAGCGTGCAGGGCTCTCAGCCCAGACAGCTGGTGCATTTGCAGGCTGGAGGCAAGATACTGAAGCGCTGGCAAAGGGGGCAGATTCCCAGCCCCAGATGCCCATGTCACCTCCTTATCCCCATGCGGCTTTAAGCGAGGCACACTCAGCTTGACAACTGTTGTCGGCGCAGCCTGGAGCTCGGTCTCTGGTCCCGTCTGCCCTTGGCTTCTGCAGAAACTGTGCCAAAGTGTGTCAGGATGCGCGAGCCCCAGGGGAGACTAGGCCACAGTACGGAGCGGGGCCCTTGAGCTCACCCAAGGAGTCCCCAGGGGAAGAGTCTAGGGCCTGGGGAGTCTCCCACCATAACACATTCCAGAGGGAGACCCCGTTTGTGCAGCTGTCCAGTCACCCCTGTCCCTGGCTGGACTGGAGCCAGGGGTCAGGTCTGTGCTGCCTGCCCAGGCTTCTCGCAGGCGCCTGTGTCCTGACTTTTCCGAGAGGTGGCTTCCGCCTCGCCCAGCGGCGTGAAGGGAAGGGCCTGGTGATCCTGCTGCGCCCTGAGAGCAGGTGGCTGTGAATGACATCATGTGTCAGGCAGATTAATGAGTGAGCTCTGCGTGATGCAGGAATGGTGCCCAGGGCCTGGTTTGTTTAACTGATTACTGTAATTTGCATGGAAACCATTCCCATCCGGGGAGCCAAGACACATGGCCCCGGCCTGCTCGCTTGGGCCACTGGGCAGTCAGAGGCCATTTCCCTCGTTCTAAGGTCACACCCAGCGCCTCCGTCTGTGCGAGTGCCAGGTGAGGAGGCGAGCTGGGCCTTCCACGCAGGGTCAGAGCGGCATCCGCTCAGTGTGGAGGAGGCTGGACACCTGGCCCAGGGAGGCGGGTGAGCTGAGATGCAGGACCGAGAGCCAGACGACTGGGGAAGAGGAGATGGATGAGCTAGTGCTAACAATTCCCTGGCTCAGCAGCTGGCTTCCCTACTGCGCTTATCAGCTCCCTGGCTCCTAATACAGGAACATCTATGCTGGTTTGTCTGCAGCCAGGCGCTCACCTTGGCATCACTCCCTCTCTTCTCAAGGTGGCAGCCTGGGCAGAGGTGGCTCCAGGCACCACTGCTCCAAGTGCGTGCCTGGGGCAGCAAGCTGCGGGGGGCGCTCTGCCAGTCACTGCTAGGGTGGCAGGCAGGGTGCCTTCGATGGCTTGCCTGCAGAGGGTCCACTGGTCTCGCGGCTTCGGCGGACCTCCCGCAGGTCCACCGAAGCCGCGGGACCAGCGGACTTTCCTTACTTGGAGCGGTAAAATGTCTAGAGCCACCTGAGCCTGGGTCTTTCCCAGAGTCACCCTGCGTCTCCATGCTGCTGCGCTGCCCTCCCTGAGCTTGGGTTTGGGAAACTGTCTTGGGCATCCCATTTCCCACTCCAGGGGAAATATCTCTGCCCTGGGCAGACTGCTGATGCCAGGGCTGGGGGAGTCAGGCTTTCCCATCCCCAGAGCCCCCCGGGAACCAGCTCCTGCTGGAGGCTAAGGTATTTGCTTATCCAGGAGCCCCCTGTCCCACTGTCAGACAGAATCACTCGCAGCAGGACACTGGTGGCAGCCACCCCAAAGAGCAGAGCCTCATGAACAGAGCTGTCAGTGGCGTCCCAGCCCTCACACCCCACTGTGTCCTGCCCCCTGCACCTCCCCATCCACTGGCATATGACGCTGCTGGCCAGCAAAAGGCGGTGCAGAGATCCCATCACATGGTTTACCCGCTGAGTCCATGGGGGCGTGAGGTGCATCGGGGCACCCACCGGCAGCCATAGAGGGCCTGTGAGGAGCCCAGGGGCACCCCGGGCTGCCTGAGTCGTTTACTGGCTCTGTTCTCTGTAATGACCACAGGAGCAGCCTGCCACCGAGGAATCCCTCAGGCTTGCCCTGGGCCCAGAGCTTCCTGGGAAAGACATGGGGATCTGCAGCTCTAGATGCTGGGGTGTCATGTTCCCGGGGCTCTCTGGGGCTGCCAGACATAGCAACAGAGACAGGTTCCTGCAGGATCCTGGCTCAAGGGAGCCCGGGCACTGGCCAGCCTGAGCTCGGCTTTAACCTGAGCTTCCCTGCACTGACTGCAGAGCTTTCGGAGCACTAGCAGCTCTCTTAGAACTGGTCACCTTGTTTGGAAAAGGCTGCTGCAAACACTCGCTGGCTGCAAGCCTGGTCCCTGAAGGGGCTGGCCAGGACTCCCACAGGCGTTGTCTCGCCACAGGGAGCCCCGGGGAGACAGTGAGTGCTGGCACCTCAAGGCCCAGTTTCAGCATCACAGAGGTCATGGCCTTGCCCCTGGGTCCCAGCACTGAAAGGGTCACTCCTCAGGGATTGAGTTCCAGTTGGGGCATAGACCAGACTGGGTGGATCTGTGACACCTTTCCACTGTCTGGCATCACATAGGCATGCCCGGGTTTCTCCCCATACTGCTCAGTTGCCCACCCTCTCCCCATAGGCCTCTGCATTTCCCAGGGCCCCTGGCCATGTCCAGGGCTTGTGTCCCTGTGGGAGTTTGCTCCAGTGTAGCTAACATGCAGTGTGTGGCCAGGAGAGTAAGGCAATTGCAGAGCACAGCGCTGGCTTAGTACCTGGCTGATGGGAAAACAGGAGTGGGGACCTCCAGTCTTTTCTGTCGTCTGGGCTCAGTTGCAGGCAGGTCTGGTCTCTGGATCCAAATCCCGAGCCGCTGTGGCTGCAGGCAGTGGCTGGAGAGCTGGGCTGTATCCTGGGGCTGGTAGGCTATGGCAGGAGAAGTGGATTGTCCCGCCTGAGGCCATTCGCGCCTCCTTTAGCTTTCCCGGCACCTGTCTGCCTGGCTGGCTTCTGCCCTCTCATTGGCTGCTGGGGACTGCTGTGGTCTCCCCTTCTCCCACTTTTTGGGGGGAGAGGGGCTGCCAGGGTGACTGGAGGGGGTCACATCCTCCCCTTCCCTCCTGCTGCCAGGGGAAGTCAGCCGTGCTGGGTTCTGTCAGAGCCCAGGGGGGCCACAGGGAATGACTCTTCTCAGAGGGCACCATCCCCTTGCTAAGGGGGAGGGGGATTGGGGCTACACAGTGGAGAGAGCAGCTCCACATCAGTTGTGCCTTCCCCTGAATGACCCTGCCCTTTGCTTGTGGGGGGTTTAGTTCCCATCAAGCACCCTCGCTCTGCACTCACCCGCAAGGCCCCCTGATCTCCACTTGCGAGCGGGGCACTGTTCTAGCATCTCCTCTTCAACGAGTCCTGCTTCCCCCTCGAGAGCTGTCCCTGCATTGTGGCTGCACATGCACCTGTCTGGTGTGTCTGGAGCCAGCTATGCAGAGTCTGTGCGCAGCATGAGCACTCCCTGAGCTCCACTGCTTGGACTCCTCACGGTCCTTGGCTATGCTGAAGTAGGGTGCCCTGAGTTGGAACCACCATGTCCAGCCCACATTTGTATGGAGAACAGGCCTTGAAGCCAGCTGGGAAGTCCTTTGGGGATGCCCCTCTCCGGCCCTGTGGGCTGGGCAGGCAAACCCTCGCTGAGGTTCCTTTGTCTGGCTGAGCCAGGCAGCAGTGGTTTGGGGTCCTAAGCCCCTCCTGAGCTATGCAGTGTACGGCCAACAGGTGAGAAGCCCAGGGGCTGAAGCAGGGAGCCGTGTGTTATGAAAGTCAGTCCCAGAGGGCTGCTCCTGGGGCCAGGCAGGGAGCCTTAGCTGAGGTCTCAGCACAAGAGAGTGGCCTGTGTGCAGATGGCTGCCCCCTCTGTCCAAGGAAGCAGGGCTTATGTCCATCCTGTGCACTAACTAATCCCACTAGTCCAGGACCCAGCTGTGCCTCCCGTTCCTGGTGCTGCTTTGCTGATTCTGCTCAACAAAGGGCAGCAGGTCCTGGAAAGTGGCTGGCCGTGCTGACAAGTGCAAGCACCAGCCCCTCTGGGAGGCAGCCAGAGAATGAACAGAAAATGTGCTAAAGGGCAGAGTAAAGGGGATTTGGCCAGAGAGGCAGCTTGAGTCCCCATAGCACCTCCCTACTGAGCTAGCTACTCTTCCATCTCTGTTCCACTCCTTTCTTTCTCCCCATCTCCTGCGCCAACTGGTGTCTCCTCGCCTCAGCTGCTAGCCCACTGTGGCTGGGCTGGGCCATCCCACCTGCCCTGCGCACTTAGGCGCTGCCTTTCCGTGAGGAGTTTATTCCGTTTCATGGCACGCTAAAGGATATAATACTGTGCAGCCACTAGGTGGCTCTTCGTGTAACATTTTAAGCACAACAATCATTCCTGAGAGTGCACTTAAGGATCTCATGGAAAACACTCTGGTATATCTCTCTGGGCAGGAAGCTCTGTGGCTAGTCCATACCTGGGTACAGAAGCCTGACGTGATAGTATCAGTCCTGCAAGAAGTACCTGACATGGAGTCGGAAACAAACTAGCATCACAGGAGAACAGGAACAGAAACAGAAAGAAAATAGCAGCAAAGGTTGCAGGATCTCATCAACATGCTGCTCTGCAATGCCCTTCAGAATGGACAGACTGGAAACAAGATCTTACATGGTTACAAAACTCCCTAAGGAAACTGGGAGCATTCAGGTGTCAACACTAATTGATGCGGTGGGAAAGCAAGCAGAGCATATCTTGAAATCCTTTGACTTTACTGCAGACGATCACAACAATGACCAGGAGAGAGTTCTATCTATGCTTGATGCATACTTTATACCTCGGAGAAATGCGGTTTCTGAAAAAAGATTCGAGAAAATTCAGGAACCAAGAGAAAATATTGCATGTATTGTCAGAAACCTGTGATTTTGGGAATGTAAAACATGAAAATAATTGTAAGGTAATTACAGGTCTTGCAGACAAGAATCTTTCACAGCAACTATGATTACAGACAATCAAGGGCTGTTGTTTGGGGCACCAGCCTGGAGAGTGAAAATGAATCTTCCTGGGAAGACTATTGGCTTTAAAATTGACTCAGGATCAGATGTGATCATCATCTCAGAAGGGATTTATAATCCCCTTCTGCCCCTCCCAGAGCTGAAGTCACTGACACAGCTCTGACTAGCCCTGGGGATATTCCGAACTGCATGGGCCACTTCACCAGTAACACAAGACAAAACCTGGGCACTCAGAGTGCATGTGATCAAAGACCAACAACCTTCTCAGCCGCAGCGGGGCAGCCATGACGGGCCTAGTGAGACAGAAAATCAATACAATTCAGAGACACTTGTACTGATCCCTACTGAACGTCAAAGGCATCATCATAGTATAACTGTTGTAAATGGTAGGAATGCAGAACTTAAAGCGGGAGATGGAATGGATTGCACTGGTCAGCCACTAGCTGGTGCTAACCTCAGGCACACCTGCCTATGTGATGGAGTAGGGGCTGTGTGTGTGGGGAACGGGAAAGCAGGGGATGTCTGTAGGTGAGGGACAGGTAGTCAGGTTGTAATGTGAGCCGGCAGGGGGGAGGGGGAGCTGCTGGGCGGAGGAGAAGGAAACAAAG
>NC_133788.1:1382863-1451893 GCF_003597395.2 Chelonoidis abingdonii | reverse complement strand
TCCTAGCTGGGATCCAAGCACCCTGAACCCCCAGAAGGACTCAGTGGAGGGGTCCGGACTGTGCCTGCAAGCTCTGCTGTAACCTGTGTTCCTGCTGTCCAATAAACCTTCTGTTTTACTGGCTGGATAAAAGTCACTGTGGGTCCCAGGAAGAGGGGTGCAGGGCCAGACTCCGTGACAGCCTAGGCATTCCAGGATCTCCTAGTGAACGTACCTCTGGAGCGTGTCCCTGGGAAGGAAGCTTTCTGGCCATTCCATATTGGTACAGAAGCCTCACTGCCAGTAGCAGCCCACCAGCCCTATAACTTGCTGGCTACAAAAAGTACATGACACCTGTGGCCGGCTGATCAGCTGTTCTGGGCAGGGTGCAGGCTCTCAGCTCACTGGGGCCCAGGTTAACGCTCTCTCCCTGCGCTCCACACACTCACAGGATCTTGTGTCCAGTCAGCAATGTCCCAGGAGGGGGGATGTGTTGGAGCATCTCCTTCGGCGATTGATGAGAGGAAGGGGTGAGTAGAGGGAAAGTGGGACCCAGGAGATCTGGCCTCAGGTCCCAGCTCTGCATTGTGTGACCTTGGGCCAGTCACTAACTCTCTGGGGCTCAGTTCCCATCTGTACAATGGGGATAATGATCCTTCTTTTGCCTAGCTGGGGTGTGAGCTCTTTGGGCAGGCTGGGTCTCTCACTAGGTGTCTGTGCAGCGTCTTGCACAATGAGCACTATAGGTGCGACTGTATCTCACACACACAATACAGAGGGCTAGAGGGGGAAAAAGGGGAGATTGGGGCACTGAGGGTGAGAATGAGAAAGTGACAGAGCAAAGGCTGAGGTGTGGGGAGAGACACATATGGAGTAGGGGAAGGTAGGAAAGGCATAGATCTGGGAGGAGGGCGAAGGGGTTAGTGGAGACAGGCAGAGCATTCGCTTGCTGGGGGAGGGGAAGGCAGTAGTCAGTCCAGACCTGTGCTTCTCTGAGCCCTGGGACATTATTCACACAGGTGTGGCCAGGATCCCAGGCTCAGCTGTTCTGAAGGGAGGGGCGCATGAGCACTGGGCTCTGTGTTGCTCTGGTTTCCTGTTGGGGCTGCAGGAAGCGAAGAGTTAAACACTGGTGTTTGAAATGTGAACTTTCAGGCTGTTTCTCTGCACAGCCAAGTGCTATTTCCACTCTGTCCCGTTCCCATTAAAGCGGAGGTCGCCCTCCACTTTACTTAACAACTGGGCTGTTACAAAATCCCACAAGTATTTCATCAATCATTGCTCTCTTTGATCAGTGAGGTATGTGAAACTTTCACTTAATCACAAGCATCTTCCCGAGATGCCTAGAACCCGCCCAATCAAATCCAACATTTGTTTAATCTTGCCGGAATTTATACGTGGTGTCCAGTCCTCATTCTAGGCAGGAATCTGGAACAAACAGAAGAGCAGAGTCAATAATATTTCATTCTTTTGCCACATGTGAGATTTCCTGCATCTCTGGAAGGGATCAGAGGTAAGTGTGAGAGGCAAGACTGACTTCTCAGACACCCTGGAAGAACATTCTCTGCAGCTGGGCACTTGGGCGCTCAGTCATGAATGGGCTCGCTGCTCTAGGCCTGCGTTGCCAGAACTACTCCACCAAGCTGCCAATGGCACCATTGGCAGCTGTATGGAGCATTCCTAGCCCTGCTGCTGTCCGAGCGGCTAAGGGCTTGTTCTAGACGTGGAGCGGTACACCCAGGGGACTGAGCCTGGAGGGACGGAGAGCCCAACGGAGCAAGGGCTGGGGGGAGCTATATGCGAAGAGAGAGGGGAAGCCCTGGGGGGCCCAGATCTGCAGCCTGTTAGGGGGCAAAGTCACAATCGCCAGGACGGAGCTGCTGAATGAAGGCGGGGGTGCCGTGCTGAAGCAGCACTCGTCCAGCTCGCAGCCACAGCAGGAACAGACCCCAGAAAAGGCTGGATCCCTTCATGGGCCTTAACAACAGACTTGACAGGAGCGAGTCACCGTGTCCCCAGAATGACACAGCCAGTGGCTTTGGGGGGAGCAGGGTCCCCCCCATGGGGAAATGTCTGTAGGAGTCCCAGAATGGAGGCTGTTCTTTCGGGAGCCCAGCCTGAAGCCACTGTGCGGGCAGCTCACGGAGCCACCATCTCCCATCCCAAGCTCTTGTCATTTCTTAGTCGCTAATGACCATGTTCCATCTTCCGCCCCTCCCAGGCTCTTCCCATGTCTTCCCCCTCCCTCATTCACCACGACCTGGAAACCCATCCCTCCACTCCTGTCCTGGCAGCTGGAGCGCTGGCCCATGCAGCCATCACCATCACCTCTGGTCTGCCCGGTCCCACTGGCCCACCCATAACACAGGTGCCAAAGCCTTCTCCATTGTATAGTTAAACATCAATCCCCTTGGCACCCCACCCAGCTTGGCAAAGTCTCATGGGCCCAGGTCCCCGCTCCCTGCCTGTGGCGAGCTGTGCTGCAGCGGTGTGAGGGGACACTGAGCACTCAGAGGACACAGAGGGCACCCTAAGGAAGCTGCTAATGGTGAATCTACTGTGCTCCTGGCAGAGCATCCCCCCAACCTGACCCTCCAGGCCCATTGGGAGCAGGGACAGATGGGACTGGATGCTGCAGCTGCAGAGCTATAAGACTGTTTCTCACTCTGGCCCCAGGAATATTTAATTATTTATACAATACAGAACAGGTTCAATAGGCTCCTGAGAAAGCCTTACACTGGAATACCCCAGAACCAAGGGTTCAGTCACTTATTTGGGAGTCCCTGCTTGGCCTGGATGTTGGCTTCTCATCCCAGGGCAGAGCCCTGACCACTAGGCTGCTGGCCAGGCCGGCTTCTCTCTGTTTTTTCACAAACCATTTTGAGAAGCCTCGGATTTGTCTCGGTGCAGAACAAGGACATTTCTTAACTTCTGAAAGTTCCCCAGGACGGAAAACCCATTTCCTGCAAAGTTCCATTCAGGCCATGATGCCGAGACCAGGCCTCCCGTAACTGCTTCCGCCCCGCGCCTCAAAGCTATTTAGAATCATAGACTCATAGAAGATTAGGGTTGTAAAGGACCTCAGCAGGTCATCTAGTCCCATCCCCTGCTCAAAGCAGGACCAACATCAACTAAATCATCCCAGCCAGGGCTTTGTCAAGTTAGGCCTTAAAAACCTCTAAGGATAGAGGTTCCACCACCTTCCTAGGGAACCCATTCCAGTGCTTCACCACCCTCCTAGTGAAATAGTCTTTCCTAATATCCAACCTAGATCTCCCCCCCTGCAACTTGAGACCATTGCTCCTTGTTCTGTCATCTGCCATCACTAAGAACAGCTGAGCTCCATCCTCTGTGGAACCCCCCTTCAGGTAGTTGAAGGCTGCTATCAAATCCCCCCTCACTCTTCTCTTCTGCAGACTAAACAAGCCCAGTTCCCTCAGCCTCTCCTTGTAAATCATGTGCCCCAGCCCCCTGATAATTTTCATTGCCCTCCACTGGAATCTCTCCAATTTGTCTACATCACTTCTGTAGTGGGGGGCCCAAAACTGGATGCAATACTCCAGATATGGCCTCACCAGTGCCGAATAGAGGGGAATAATCACTTCCCTCAATCTGCTGGCAACGCTCCTACTAATGCAGCCCAATATCCAGCTTCTCATCCACTGTAGTCCCCAGGTCCTTTTCTGCAGAACTGCCTCTTAGCCAGTCATTCCTCAGCCTGTAGCAGTGCATGGGATTCTTCCTTCCTAAGTGCAAGACTCTGCACTTGTCCTTGTTGAACCTCATGAGATTTCTTTTGGCCCAATCTTCCAATTTGTCTAGGTCCCTCTGGACCCAGGGCTGGCTCCATGTTTTCTGCTGCCCTAAGTTGCAAAAAAAAAAAGAAAAAGCAGATCATGCTGGCAGTTCGGCGGTGGGTCCTTTGCACCCTCTCCTAGTCTTTGGCGGCACTTCGGTGGCAGCTCAAAGAGGAAGAAGGGACTGAGGGACCCGCCACCGAATTCCAGCTGAAGACCCGCACGTGCTGCCCCACTAGTGGACAAAGTGCCGCCCCAAGCACCTGCTTCTTTAGCTGGTGCCTGGAGTCGGCCCTATCTGGACCACATCCCTTCCCTCCAGTGTATTTACCTCTCCCCCCAGCTTAGTGTCATCCCTGAACTTGCTGAGGGTGAAATCCATCCCATCATTAATGAAGATGTTGAACAAAACTGGCCCCAGGACTGACCCCTGGGGCACTCTGCTTAATACTGGCTGCCAACTAGACATAGAGCTGTTGATCACTATCCGCTGAGCCCGACAATCTAGCCAGCTTTCTATCCATCTTATAGTCCATTCATCCAATCCATACTTTTTTAACTTGCCAGCAAGAATACTGTGGGAGACCGTATCAAAAGCTTTGCTAAATTCAAGATATATCGTGTCCACCGCTTTCCCCATAGCCACCTAGCCAGTTATCTCATCACAGAAGACAATCAGGTTGGTCAGGCATGACTTACCCTTGGGGAGTCCATGGCGAATCCATTTGTGCCTTGTGGATCTCGGCCTTCCTCTCTAAACCCCCTCACCCACCAGTCTCTCCTCATCTGAGAATTCTTCCAGTTGCTGGTCCTGAACCCCCTGTTCTTTCTTTCTGCTGTCAGCATGAGCAGGCCTGGATGCAATTTTACAGGGATGGCCAAGAGATTGATCTAGAGACTGGAATTATATTATTTATGTATCCTAACATCTTGGTTGCTTCTGTGAGTGCTGCTGCACGATGAGCAGAGCTCTCCACCTGTCTGCAGCCATGCCCAGGTCTCTTTCCTGAGCTATTACAGTTCCTCTGGAACCCAGGAAAGTGCATAAGGAACAATTACTCCCTCCTGTGTGTATTTCCTTGGATGTTTCAGCACAGTCCCACCTTCAGTTAGCTGGATTAGATCTGAAGTTTCCCACAGACTAACTAACAAAAATAATTTTTTATCATCTGCAAATTTTGCCACCTCCCTCTTACATGTCCTTGGTCCACCCTAAAATATTCCTTTGATGGGCTGTAGCTTTGTGGCTCCCTACCTGAGACCCTGAAGGCCTACCTCCAGCCCACCCCAGGAAGCAGTAGAGGCAGGTCTTCCAGGCCTGTCTAGAGAGGCCTTGTGGAAGCAGCCAGTCAGATCCCAGCAGGCCCAGATGAAAGGAGCTGCAGGGCCAAAGGACCAGAGGGGCTGGATGGGGTGCGGTGGGGTGTGGTGGGGTGCACCTCTCCTGTCTGGCCACAGGAGCTGGAGGGATAACCAGAGTTTGTTTGCTGGGTTTGCAGGTAGAGAGGACCTAAGACCCTTAACCCTGAGCTAAGCGTGAAGCTAAAAGGGGCCAAGTAGAAAGAAGCCCGGAGAGAAACAGCAGCAAACTGCAATTGAGCAGGGTATAGCTGTCACGGAGTCCCCGGGCGATGCTCTGGAACTGCTCCCCACAAAGGCAGTCAGGACTTTGGGGAGCCTCCTCTCCCTTGAGCAGACTGTCTTTAGGGCAAGAAGCTCACACGTAGCATTCAGCATGTGCCCCTCTGTGTGCTTCCCACACTGAGTCCACCCAGTCCGGGTCCTGGGGAAGCCAGAGGGTCCTGCACCCCCACCTTGCAGTCAGACGTGACTCTCAGCCAGTCAGTAAGACAGAGGTTTATTTAGATGACAGGAACACAGTCCAAAACAGGTCTTGCCAGTACAGACAACAGGGCCACCCTTTGTTAGGTCCATCTGGGGCCCCAGGGAGGCCACAGCCCTGCTGGGAGGTCCGAGCCTCCTCGGGGCTCCCCTCCATTTCCCAGCCAGCTTCCAAAAACTCCCAAACCCCCTCCAGCCCCTCCTCTCTGGGCTGTGTCTCTTTCCCAGGCTAGGAGGTCACCTGATCTCTCTGTCTCCAACACCTTTAGCATCCCCTTGCAGGGAGAAAGGGCCTGGCCATTAGTTGCCAGGAGACAGAGGGTCGGCCAGGAACTGAGGCCCTCACACAGTATTCGGAGGGAACATTAAAGCCAGTCCCGCTTCATCACAATAGCACTGTGCATACGGTCCCTGGGCTAAAACCCGGAGTAGTGAGTGGGCCCGGGTTCCCCTGCCAGACACAGTAGCATAAATTCCAAGGAGGGGACAGAGCTTTTTTGAGAGCTCGAACGCAGGGGTGGATTTAAAGGACTCAGAGCTGGTGCTAAAGGCATGTGGGAGGGCAATGGGACTGTTCATTTATTAGACTCTTTACCTTGTCAAAAGGGGTTCATTTGGGTTTTGTGACTTGGACAGAGGGCCAAGCCATGGAAGACGTCCCAAGATCAGCTGGCAGCCTGCGGGCGGTGCTGGGTTGAGAAAAGAATTGCAATACTACAGCCAGCCACTAGGTGGTGCTCAAGTGGTGAATGCGCCCCATTACAATTCTTCTCCCTCCTCGGCGTTTTATTCATATTATCTATCACCCTGTTGTGATCACATAGCCAGGTAGACACATGCCGCTCCTGCATCTCCGTGTCCAAATCAGTCCCTCCAGTGGTACCACCTGGCCAAAATCACTCTGCATCATGGGGTGCCCAGAACTGCATGTGGTTTTCTAGGAGTTGTTGCATGAGAGCAGGCCAGAGAGGGGCTACCTCTGAGTACGGCGCCAAACCACACTGGCCCATTTTGCTGCCACATCATGTCGCAAACTCTTTTTTTTTTGCTGTCCATTCTCATTCTTAAATTCCTCCCAGCTCTGCAGCTTTCCAGCTTTCTCCCTCCTGGGGAAGACTTTTCAGATTATTTCTCTCAAAATGGATTAGCTGCATTTTTCTAAGTTGGAGCTCACATTGTTTTTTCTGTGCATTTTTCTAATCTCTCTCTCTCTCACACACACACGCAGAGTCTTTCTGTCCTTACTGGTGTTCTCAGCTCTTTGCATCATGGCAGGATGCCTGAAGCTCTTTAATGGGGAGTGTCTTCCCTCTTCCAGCTTATTAATTGCAATGTTCAGATAGCATCTTTGGTACCAGCAGACTCCTATTCCATTGACATTTGACGTTGGCCCGGGCCTTTCACCTGTGACAATGTGGCTATTTAAGCCATTGGAATGAGCTTTGAGAGTGAGATTTTGGGAGACATTGTATCCAATGCTGCACCACGATCCAGTCATATTTGCCTCGTGCTGATCCTGTGATTCTTTCCCCCCAAAACAATCCACTTTGTTGTGCCAGGGTTGTTCTTTGCAAGCTTGCACTGCCGAATGCTCATGTTTTGTCACCTCAGCTATTGAAAAATGGGATTTCTCCTAATACGTTTGGTTATTTTATAAGGGACTGGCCTCAGGTGTGTTGGGTGGCAATTGCCAGGATAATTCTGCCTCCTTCTTTGGAGTTTTGCACCACAATCTTTTCCCATCTTGTCTCAGCACTTCCCCAGTTTTCAACAGTAAACATCTGGTTCATTCAGAGCCTGAGCCTGTGAGCCAGTGTGCACCCCCAGCCCTCGCTGCCCTCAGCTAGGCACTTGGCCCCTTGAAGGATCTTGTCCTGCCTGTATTTGCCACTTCCCTCACTGATCCAGGATATGAGTTGCCTGGATTGGCTGCTCTTACCTCACTGGTGTTTCACCAGTGTCATTGTGTTAGCTTGTAACTGTATGATCCACAGAAGGCAGCACAGCACAGAGCAAACGGGGAGTCCTGAAGGAGCTCAGCATCGAGCTCACCACAACAGCCCCTCATTCCTTGTGCTCTTTAGACACCTGGCTGCATGTTCATGGGTCGGTGGCTCTGCTCCTGGGGCGAACGGGTCCGACTGCGTGACTGCTCAGTGGCCTCACGTCGGGAAGAAGGAAAGTCCTTTTGTTCCTGGAGCCCAGAGGAAGTGCTCACGCCACCCCTGCCAGTCAGCGGCAGGCCTGTCCCAGGTGCCAGCCCTGCCATGGATTGTCTATTGGCACAGCTTCTCCTCAACATTTACAGCTCACCGGTTACCAGCTTCAGGAGGGGACAGGGCCATTGGTCTGATCCCATCACCACAGCTGGGCTACGGGGCTACCTGAGCCATTAATCAGCTGGGTGGGAGAGAGAGTGAGCTGGGCCAGGAGTGAGACTGGGAATTACAGCTCCTCTATTCACCGGCACTAGGGGGGAAGGAATGAGACCGGTGGGGTGGGGGGAAGAAGAACAGAATGAGAGATGGGGCTCAGAGGCAGCATAGCAGAGCCCACGGAGGGGTGGAGAACACACAGCATGTGGCACGTGCACAGAGAGACGGTGCTGGGGGAGGGAATGTCAGTGTGAACCATTCAGAGGCAATTGTGCAAGGCCTACAAATAAAGCAGCCCCACTCCACCCATCTCTCTCACATCGTAAACACGTCCATTTCCTTCCCGCCTGGGAAGAGGCAGGCCGAGATCTTGTCTCCCTTGCTGGCTGGCTCGTAGCAGGCTGATTGCAGCTGGCTGGCTGGTCACACGGCAGCGCACAGTCCCACATGACCTTCGCCCTGCAGATGTGTCTGCAGAGGCCCAGCGCCAAGCCTCCCAGCCCCTCGTCCCCACATGGCCGCTGCCAGTGCTCAGGATGCTTGATTCCCACACACCTGTGGCCTCTGGGGAGGGTGGTGCGCTGGCCGAGCTTGTCTCCCTCAACAGGGCGTGGCTACTGCCACTGACTCCTTTAGCTCAAGGGAGAGTGCAGCTTTCCCCATTCCCAGCAGCCAGGAGAGGCCGTCTGGGGCAGAAAACTTTCTGCTATGTCTCCCCACGGCCACCCCAGGCTGAGCAAAGCAGAAAAGGCCAGCCAGTCAGAATGGAGCAGAAAAAGCCAGTCAATCAGAGCAGAGGGGGTAAAAACAGCCCAGCACCGCCCAGGGAAGTCGCCTGGTCATGCACTCTGGAACCAGCCCTGCCAGCAGTCAGCAGGGGTGGGTGGGACAGTTGTGCAAGGCAGGGCAGGCAGCTCACATTGCCAGCACTGAGCGCCTGGGAGCATCCTACCAGTGACGGTGGGGCTGGTGTTTTATGCAGCTCCGGTTCGTTACAGCAGCAGGGGCGGGAAGCCTGCTACTTGTCGTGTGCATGGCTGGGGGCTTGCCTGCCAGCCAGGAGGGGGGATGAGGATGTGAGGCGGCCCATAGCACTGTGGGGTGAAGTAGGATGAAATGCATCATAGTTCAGCTGTTTGCAAACGCTCCATCTCTGGGGCAGGAGAGGGACAGGGGCCATTGCGCTCCAGCAGGCCTAGCCCAGAGGTGCAATCTCTCATAATTCCCACTCAGCCCAGGGGCACAGACTCCAGCACGGCAACTGAGCTAAGATCCCACGGCTCAGAGGCCTGGCCGTGAATGCTATCCCAGCAGAGACGGCAACGGGCAGAGATGGCAGCATCTCCAAACCAGACACAATTGTACTCGAGTTCCTTGCTGCACGAGACAAGAAATAAACATTCCTGCGGCTTGTTTTCAGCCTGCTTCGTGGAATAAATCTCAGCCCATCTCTCGTCGCCCTCTGGTCCCATGGAACGGTGGGTTCTTCTTCCATGAGTCACCACGTAGCGCTACAGCGATTCTGCAGGCTGGGATTATCTGCCATGAGATGTGATGGGACAAAGGCTGAGCCAGCTGGGTCTTGGATGCGATTCATATACCAGCAGCAGGGGCTCTCTGCTCCCTCTGCCACTGCAGATGACCTTGAGCCATATCTGCTCTGTCCCCACAGAAACCAGCTCCCAGCACAGCCATGAAGGCCGTCAGCTCTGCCTCCTCTCCCAGTTGTTCTGTGCCCTCCAGCAGTATCCTGGAGAGCTTCTGCATCATCAGCTGCTCTGTGCTAATTACAGCTACACTGGCTTTGAGAGCTCCTCTCCCTATTTCCTGTGCCCCAGGCCCAGCCATGGCGCTTGGGGCTCTCGCTCCTTGTGTGTCACTTATCTCTCCAACCCCTCTTCTGTCTGCCCAGCCAAACACCAGAACATTGCGCTGGTAGAGGAGAATATCTGCAGGGCTAAATGAGATCCATGCATGGACCAATGTTGTCCTGCCCCAAGCCCCCGAGAGGGGAGCAGAGCCTGCAAGGAGAGGCCCCAGTGGAAGGTTGCAGGATCCTGTTGAATCTCAGGACTCCCTAGAGAACCATAAAGCCCTGCCTTTGGATTGCCTGGGGGAGTGTCAAGAGTGGGACCAGCGTTGGTCGAATCGCCCACGAGAGTGATGGGAGCAGGACCGATGTCGATCCGATTGCCCGCGGGAGTGACGGGAGTGGGATCGACGTCGGTCCGACTGTCCATGGGATGATGGGAGCGGAATCGACGTTGGTCCGATTGCCCGTGGGAGCGATGGGAGCGAGATCGACGTCGGTCCGACTGCCCGCGGGATGATGGGAGCAGGACCGAGGTCGGTCTGATTGCCCACGGGAGCGACGGGAGTGGGACCGACATCAGTCCGATTGCCCACAGGAGAGATGGGAGAGGGATTGATGTCGGTGGGATTGCCTGCGGGAGTGATGGGAGTCTTTTGTTAAGTGCTCACTAGAGCTGAAATCTCTTCTGGTAGGACAGCATATCTGTGGGAAAAGGTCAGGATGTGAGTGAGAGACTGCTGCCAGGGATAAGGTCTGAAATGTGGCCCCTTGCTGAATGAGAGAGGCAACCTAGTGAGAGACGATGTGGAAAAAGCTGAAGTACTCAATGGATATTTTTGCCTCGGGCTTCACAGACAAAGTCAACTCCCAGACTGCTGCACTTGGCAACACAGTATGGAGAGGAGGTGAGCAGCCCTCAGTGATGAAAGAACAGCTTAAGGACTATTTAGAAAAGCTGGATGTTCACAAGTCCAGGGGTCCAGATATAATGCATCCAAGGGTGCTGAGGGAGTAGGCTGATGAGACTGAAGAGCCATTGGCCATTATGTCTGAAAATTTGTGGCGATTGGGGGAGGTCCTGGAAAAAGGCAAATATAGTGCCCATATTTAAAAAAGGGAAGAAGGAGGATCCGGGGAACTACAGATGGGTCAGCCTCACCTCAGTCCCCGGCAAAATCATGGAGCAGGTCTTCAAGGAATCCATTTTGAAGCACTTGGAGGAAAGGAAGGTAATCAGGAACAGTCAACGTGGATTCACCAAGGGCAAGTCACGCTTGACCAACCTGATTGCCTTCTATGATGCGATAACTGGCTCTGTAGATATGGGGAAAGTGGTGGATGTGATATATCTTGACTTTAGCAAAGCTTTTGATACGATCTCCCTCAGTATTCTTGCCAGCAAGTTAAAAAAGTATGGATTGGATGAATGGACTATAAGGTGGATAGAAAGCTGGCTAGATCATCGGGCTCAACAGGTAGTGATCAATGGCTCAATGTCTAGTTGGCAGCCGGTATCAAGCAGAGTGCCCCAGGGGTCAGTCCTGGGGCTGGTTTTGTTCAACATATTTATTAATGATCTGGGTGATGGGGTGAATTGCACCCTCAGCAAGTTTGCAAAGGACACTAAACTGGGGGTGGGGAGAGGTAAATACGCTGGAGGGTAGGGATAGGGTCCAGCGTGACCTAGACAAATTGGAGGATTGGGCCAAAAAAAATCTGATGAGGTTCAATAAGAACAAGCGCAGAGTCCTGCACTTAGGAAGGAAGAATCCCATGCACTGTTACAGACTAGGGACCAAGTGTCTAGGCAGCAGTTCTGCAGAAAAGGACCTGGAGATTACAGTGGAGGAGAAGCTAGATATGAGTCAGCAGTGTGCCCTTGTTGCCAAGAAGGCCAATGTCATATTGGGCTGTATTTGTGGGAGCATTGCCAGCAGATCGAGGGAAGTGACCAGATCTCTCCAAGACCCGAGGAGTCAGTCTGTGATGTCAGCAATGGGTTGTGGCAGCTTGAATTATATGATCCATCCACCTGCCCGGCAACTTTTGCCACACCTTTGGGCACAACTGTGTGAGCCTGGCCACAGGGGTGTCCAGTGTAAACTAAACCAGGCACTAGAGAGACTTTCCAGAATCCAGATTATAGCTGATGGCATTCTTATTGTAGCAGGAGATGTCAAGGGGGAGGCAACCCATGACCACGATACCTACCTGTGACAACTAAAGAAGTGCTGGAAGTAGACTATTGGGCTGACCACAGACAAGCTGAAGTAGGGGACCTCAGTTCTCCTCTTCACTGGATATCTGTTGACTTCTGAGGGACTCTGGCTGGCCCCTGAGGCTCAGAGCCATTAAAGAATAGCCCAGACCAAAGATGTGAAGGGATCCAGTGATTTATAAGGATGGCCTTTCCAGATACTGCACACGGCTGTCAGAAACCTGAGAGTCCTTGAGGCAGCTAACACACCATGATGCAGCCGGGGAAGGGTCAAAGACCCAAGTGCAGACACCTGAAAAGCAAAGAACATTATAAGTGATCCCCAGAGCTAAAGTCCTGCCACCCTGCAGTGCAGTGGCAGCACCTCAGGAGGAGCAGACTGATGCCAAGCCAAAGGCCACTTTGCTAGCAGAGACCTTACAGACACAGGATGGAGCTGTGCATAGCCAGGAGCTCCTTGTCTGTGGCTGAAACAATTCCATCCATTTGGGCACAGGGTGCAGGTGCAGTCTGATCACAGCATTGTGAGGATGGGGTGCTGGACACAGAAGAGTTTGGGTGGGCATTAGGAAATCAGTCTGTGTGCACATGACTGGAGAGTTAACTGCTCTGTCAATAGCTATCTTAATAAAGAACCAGTTTAGTTTTAGAAAGTCATGAAACAGCTTTAACATGAGATTAGCAAACGAGATCTGGGAGAAGCAACTTCCCTCCTCTCTGAGTCCCCTGGCTTCTGGTTTCAATACCATCAGATCAGCAAGAGGGTGGCTTCCCCTTAGCCCTTTGCATAATTCATTGTTGTTGGATTTCTGGGTCCGACACAGAGGCTCTAATTAGTATCTCATGTAACTGAATTTCTGCTGTCTCCTTCTAAGCGCCCTAGTCAGCAGGGACCTGTGCTCTGTGGCCTCGTCCACCTCACCCTCTGCTTCACCTTGGCCTGTGAGCCCTTCTGCCCCTCTCATCAGTGACTTAAGGAGCTGGCAGAGCGACTTCAAGGGGTCATGCTCCCTCTTTAGGAGGCCAGCTGGCTGTGTTGGAGGCAGACTCTCCCCAGGAGTCTGCCACTTTCTCCACATTGGAGTCTGGAGGTGGGAGGGAGGCTTTGAATAGTTACTTACGAGCCTGATTTTATGCCTGCACAATATTTGGCATCCAGCCTGAGTGCCATTTGCACAGCTCATGCTCTGGATGGCCACCAGAGCCAGCCAGTTCTTGGATTTCTTGCTGTGAATTCAAAAAGCAAGAGAGGAAAGATAAAAAAAAAGATTCAGAGCACAAGGAAACAAGGGGCCTGTACTGTACAAGAACAAGAGGACCTATCCCTTGTAGCAATTGCTCAGGCACGGTGTCACGGAGTTCCCGGGCAATGCTCTGGAACAGCTCCCCATAAAGCCAGTCAGGACTTTGGGGAGCCTCCTCTCCCTTGGAGCAGACTTGTTCAGGGCAAGAAGCTCACATGTCTTCACCTCCTGGGTCTCTCCTTGGAGCATTCAGCATCCTCTGCCCCTCCGTGTGCTTTCCACAGCGAGCCCACCCAGGCGGGGTCCTGGGGAAGCCACAGGGTACTGCACCCCCACTTTGCAGTCAGACGTGACTCTCACCCAGCCAGTAAAACAGAGGTTTATTCGATGACAGGAACAGGGTCTAAAACAGAGCTTGTAGGTACAGCGAACCGGACCCCTCAGCCAGGTCCATTCTGGAGGTCAGTGAGCCAGACCCCCAGGTCTGCCCTTCACTCCTCGTCCCCAGGCAGCTCCAGACTAACAACCCCCTCCAGCCCCTTCTCTCTGCTCAGCCCCTTTCCCGGGCCAGGAGGTCACCTGATCTCTTTGTCTTCAACCCCTTCAGCTGGCACCTTTGCAGGGGAGGAGCCCAGGCCATCATTTGCTAGGAGACAGAGGGTCAGGCATTTAGGTGCACTGGCCCTTTGCTCTGCCAGATACTTAAGAACTGCCTAGGGGACACTGAGGCACCAACACAGTATTCAGAGAAAACATTAAGAACATTCCTAGTTCATCACACACGGCCATTCTCACTATGGGTGCTCCCCTTTGGTTTGTGAGTGCCCTTCAGCATATCACCCCCCAGCACTGGACATGCTATGGCAGTCTTGTGCTGGCACCAGCTGCTCCAAACATCTGCCTGGCTGCTAAAGGTAAAGGCTGGCAGAGCAGGAAGGGCCGAGGCTGGGAGAGGTTACATGGCCCTGGGCAAAGCGTGGGACAGAGCAGAGCAGGGCAGCTGGCATGGCAGAGACAGACAGATGGGCGGACAAGCAGACAGTGGGTGGCATGTTCTGTGACTGGGACTTGTATCCCAGGGCAGGAGTCCCACAGGTTCCAGCTCGGGGCAGAAGGCCTGAGGCTGGGGAGTCCTGACATCGGTGGGATGTTCCCAGAGCGGGGCTGCGGTGATGTCCCTGTTCTCTAACCTCACAATGGCTGCTGTGTCTGGGCTCCCTACGACTGTGACCATCTGCTGCAGGCCAATGCTCAAACCACTGAGCTATTCCTCCTTCCATGTAGCAATGGACCAATATCATGGTCAGGATTCTTTTTTGTTCCTAATATATGTAAAAAATTCCTCTTTATTGTCCTTAACTCTGCTGGCCATAGATTTCTTTTTTTGTGCTTTCGCTCCCTTATCAATTTTCTACAATTCCTAATTCTGATTTATATTCATTACTATTAATTTCCTCTTTCTTCCTTTTGATATTTATTGTTGTTTTTATTTTATAGCTGCCTTCACTTCCCCTATAAACAAGCCATTTTTTTTAACCAATATGTCCTTCTTTCTCAGTTATGGGTTCACAATGTAGCACCACAATTGTTGTATGTGCTTATATTCCCAGGGCCCCATGCAAATCAGGATGGTGCTAGGGGCCAGATTTTCAAGGGCCCAGCTCCCTTTTAGGCATGTAGATAAGAAGAGCTCAGCACCTGCTGTACATCCACCATGCTAAGCACTCTCCATGCTTTGCGCATGTATATCTGTTCTGTGCAAACATGAGGTACTGTTCTCCCTAAATTCCAGGTGCAGACAAAGCTGCTCGGTGAAAATACATCAGCGGCATCAGGGAGTGACCTGAACTGCAGTGACATTTCCTAAGGGTGAGAATGGGTGGCCAAGCCAACAGGAATAGCCCCCTACCTCACCGAGGGCAGCCCTGCCCCCACTCAGAGCTCCTCACCAGATCAGGGCATTAGGCATCATATCCAGGATTTGGGAGGTCCTAGTATCTGTGTGAGAAGTTGATGTGAGCACAAACAACTATTGTTTTAATCTCTGGACACCTCACTATAGGAGCGATCTTGATAAACTAGGGGGAGTTTGGAGAAGAGGCACAGGAGTGCTCAGGGGGCTGATGGGAGCATCTCCAGGGAGACAGTCAAAGAGCTGCATCTGTCCATTATGGCTAAGGGACATTATAACCCTTTGCAAGTAACAGAAGGATGTAACCATCCTGCTTCCACAGAAGAGGTGGGACTGTGACTTACTGCTGATGGCTCCGACCAGTTCTGCACTATTAACCTGATTCTGAAATTCCTCCTCTGTGCTGCTCTGCCAGAGCAATCTGACAAGGTGCAGGTAAGACGAGAAGGGACCTTGTTCACTTTGGGAAGCTTTGTCTAACTTTGGGAGATGTTGTACCCCCAAAGCAGCAAGGCCTGGACACTTGCTGTTGGTTTCTCTCCTGTGTGAGGGATGCAGGAGCACTTTCAGGGGCTTCCTGGTGCATTTTTCAGTTCCTTACTGGATCTTTGCTTTAGGGCTTGAGAAGCCCTCGGGCCCTGGCAGCCTTGGTGAACCAATGGCTGGAATGTAAAGCCATAAATTCAAATTAGAAAGGGGGTGGGGGAGAGCTGGGCCATATCTCATTTATTTTTATCGAAGAAGATGTGTGACTTGGTTTCTTCTCTCACCTTGTATTGTTACCCGTCAGGTGTGAAGGGATTAACTTCTTTCTTGAAACAAGACAGTACCTGCAGTGTGGTCACCTAAAGCGTGAATGAACTAACGGGAACTAACACTGCTAAGGTAATGACCCCAAATCTCTAGGCAGGAAAGCAAGGCCACAGAAGTACTGCTTCGTGCAGGAAATTGCATGCAGTGGTTTGACTGGGGTCCAGAGGCCCAGAAGATGGGTTCTTGAGAACTGGATAAAGTTAGCAGCCTAAGAGAGAGTAGAGGTCACTCTGCCTGTTGGTGTTGGTCCTGCTTTGAGCAGGAGGTTGGACTAGACACCTCCTGAGGTCCCTTCCAACCCTGATAGTCTATGATTCTATGACTCGCTCCAAGAATTGACATGACCCTACAGCCAACAAGAACAGCCCTCTTGGAAAGCTCGGCAGGACTGGAAGCTGGCCAGCTGTCTCCATGTGCATGACGGTGTCATCTGGTAGAACAGGCACACATGTACGCTGTTTGTTTTCTCTGCTTTTGGTTCTGAATAAACCCTTTGCTTTCTGAAGGCAGCTGGTCACTAGCCCTGGGAGATGGCAAGATGGCCATGGCTCAATGAATGGTGACAGAGGGCAAACATTTGAACAGTGAGGGAGACGAGCAACCCACCCAGCTCCCCTTGAAGGGCTCTGAGGAGTCTGAGCTTCCTTGTATTCCAGAGCCCAGGGAGCCCACAGCGGGAATCCTTGGACCTTTTCAAATCTGGAGTGAATCTAGCTGGCCTGAGGGACTTGGGAATGAGCAGACAGCGTCTCCAGGAAGCAGCACTGCAAAGCTGGCAAGTGGGAGAACAGTTCAACAAACCCAGCTGTCCTCTGGGATGTCCCCTGGCCCCCCTTCTGTGGACAATATCCCCTGCTCCAGAGCAGAGATCCCTCCTCCCCCATCACTCCCAGCAGCAAAGTATGTTCCCAAGCTGCAGATTCAGTACTTCCCGCTGCGCTCCGGGGTATGGGCTGCACGCTTCTAGGGGGGATACATAGTGCCGCAGATGGTAGTTATGGTCACGAGCAGAAAGCTAGCGGGCAGCAGGAAATGGCACTGCGCCAACCTCTCTCACACTGCTGTGTCCCCAGCGAGAGAGTGGCCAAGGGGATGGCCTCACTTCTTGGCAGCCAGGGCCTCCATCTACAGCCCAGGAGCCCAATGGCCCTTAATTCCAATCTCATATGACTGTGACACCCAGGGGAATGTCTTGGTCCACGTGCAAAGGAGGCCTGAGGAAATGGACTGGTAAGCAGGGGAGAGAAGGAGGGAGGCAACGGAGCAGGAAAAATGGAGGAACAATTGAGAGGAGGAAAAAGGAAATCCTCTTGAAGCGGAGACATGTTTTCCCAGGCTGTCTGGCTGCTGCCATGAGCTCATTTTCTGGGCCAGGGTTAATGTGGAATGGGATGTCCAGCCCTGAAACCACCAGCACAACAGTCACTGCACCTGCAGAGAATTGCTCACTGTTCTGGCATCATAGCCATCCCCTTGCCATAAACGCCATGCCTGGAATGGAAACTCTGAGTCCCTAGGCATTGCCAATGGTCTTTAATGCAGGCCAGCAGGCCATGAATTTCCATGATTTCATGTGGAATGTTTATCCTGGAAAATTTCTTTTGCTCAGTGAAATATAAAGGACACTTACAGGGAGGAGAGGGCTCTTGAGTTGGCCAGATGCAGCATCTCAGTACCACGCAACATTTATCTTAGCAAGTCTTGCATGCTGTGACTCCTGCATGCCTGGGTCTGGTGTCCACATTTGAAAAAGGATTTTGAGAAACTGGAGAGGATGCAGAGAAGAATGATTCGAGGGTTGGAGAAAACAATTTCTAGCAAGAGACTTGAAGAGCACAATCTGCTTAACTGATTAAAAAGCAGAGTGAGAGATCCCAGTGTCTATGTCCTTTCATGGGCAGAAAATACTTGATACTAAAGGTCTCTTTAATTTATGGAGAAAGGCAGAACAAGAACAATGGTTGGAAGTTAAACCCAGATTAGAAGTAGAAATGTTAACAGTGAGTGTAATTAACCCCGGGAACAAGCTACCAAAGGCAGTGATGGATTCTCTGTTTCTTGGTGCCTGCTAACCCTGGCTGGATGCCTTTCTGGAAGAGATGCTTTAGCCAAGCACAAGACGCTGGGCATCACATCAGGGTAACTGGGTGCTATGCAGGAGGTTGGACTGGATGAGCCACTGGCCTTAAGCTGTAGGAATTGATGAAAGACAATGAGCACAATGGCACGAGCCTTCCCCTACCAGGAGGGCATGTTGCCTCACCTGGACTACAGGGCGTGGTTCTGCAGAGCATCAACATGGATTTGTTCCCCAGAGGCATGGATCATGGTGCATTGGGATGTCACCGCACACTCGTGTATGAGCTGTAGTTGAGGCCTCTGGAAATACTGGTGACATTCTGTCTAATTGTGTAGCAGGAAAGTTTTGAAAATCTGCAGGTTTGTATAATACAAATTGCTCTGGTCGCAAAGGCAAATGATCAGCAGCAAGGTAGGAAATTATGTCTCTCTAGTCTGTAGCTTGAAATAAAATGGACTAAAATCTTCCCCCATATTCAATCCATCTTGAGTTTCCCCAGAGATTTTCTGTCCCCCCAAGATTTTTTCAGTTCCCCTCAGACAAGGGCCTGAGAGGCAGGAACAACAGCTCTGGAAGCTGGGCTCCTGAGCTGCAAAGGCAAAGTGGGGCCAAAGCAGCCAAGGGGAGAACTCTGATAGACCCTTGGGGTGGCTGCCCTGTCCCCCACTCAGCGCAGGGGGAAGCCACAAGTTCCAGGGCGTGGGACACTAGTTCTTGCTCAGCCTGTGCAATCCCATGTTCTGGGGTCAGTAATTCCTGTTCTGAGAAGCAGATTTCCAGGCTGCAGGTGCATGTTCCGTTTCCTCCTTGGTGGGCTCTAGACTGTGTAATGTGTTTGCCTTGGCCGTTTGCCACCAGAGCAGCCGCACTAAAAACAGGCTCGGGCTAAATGAGAAGAGACACCATTGAGATGCAGCGGCACAACCCCCTGTCCGCAAGCAGCATCCCTGCAGCCTCTTGTGGCTGGGCTGGCAATGCAGGGTATCCCAGGAGGCCAGAGAGGGTGCAGAGCCTGGCCAGGATGCAATTACAGGGACAGGTTGAGGTCCCCAGGGGGCTGGCTGACATGGGACCCAGATCCTTGCAGTGGGGCTTGTATCTGGCCTGGAGGTGGTGTAGCTCTGCATGAGGGGACCGGTGGCTCTGTCTGCGGGAGACCGGTAGATGGGGCAGAGCTGGGGCGCTGCTTGCAGGTCTGGAGAGACTCTTGTGTCCTGCCTGCAGGGCTGTGCTGTCTCATCTGTAACAGGCTGGTGAACAGGCTCTTCACCTGGTGTTTGCCCTGTGCCTGCCCTGGGTAAACAGCCTTCCCCCTGCCACAGGGCAGATAGGACCCGAGAACCAAGCCTGAGCTGGCCAGTGGGTGCCCCATTACCCCCACTCTGGGTGTTCCAGGACACCCCGGGGTGCATTGTCCCACAGGCTGCTGGGGCCGCTCTGTGTGCACGTTCTCTGGCCCCGGCCCTACAGAGGCACTATGGAGGAGAGGTCTGGGAATGGTGCAAGCGCCGGCATGCAGCTAACAGGGACGGTTACTGGGGAAATGCAGGGGCAGAGCACGGGAGAGTCAAGGGGCCAAAGCAAGGAGTGGGGAGGGGAGAAGGGAGGGGAAGGAGCAGGGAGGGTATCTGGTCAATCGGTGACTCCCTGAGAGCATGGGGGAAGTGCTAGCTAGGCCTCTTCCAGGGCCCAGCAAGACCCACGCCTGATGGCACTCCCTGGGGCCAGCGTGCCACAGCCCCGTGCTCCCTGCCCTGACCCGGCAGGCACCGTGTAGCTTCAGGGGGCGGGTTCCTCTAAGCGCATTAGTGGGTCAGGCTGCCCCAGCTAGCTCCATTCCAGTAACAGCCTGGCTATGCCTGGGGCAGGCACGGCCCAGATGCAGGGGGGCAGGAGCTGAGCCCAACACGGTGTCTGGGCCATCGGCACTCCCTGAGGGGGACCAGGCCTCCCACCCACCGAGCCATTGCCTGGCCTGAGCGAGAACCAGGGCAGTGTCCTTCGGGGCTTGAGGCGCTCTCTCCCCAAAGCCACGCCAGGCCTGTGCCCCGGGTAGGGCTGCCAGCTTTCTAATCACACAAAACCTAATACCCCTGCCCCTCCTGTTCTCAAGGTTCCCCCTCATCCCTTCCCCAAGGGCCCTCCCCCTGCTCACTACATTTCCCCTCCCTCGGTGACTCGCTCTCCCCCACCCTCATTCACTTTCACTGGGCTGGGGGCAGGGGGTGAGGATTCTGGGCTGGGGGTGCAGGTTCTAGGGTGGGGCTGGGGATGAGGGGTTTGGGTGCAGGAGGGGGCTCCAGGCTGGGGGGTGGGGCTGATGGATTCAGAATGTGGGAGGGGGCTGCAGGTTGAGGCAGGGGATTGGGCTGTGGGAGAGGGTGAGGGCTCTGGGTTGAGGGGTGCTGGCTCTGGAGTGGGGTCGGGGATGAGGGATTTGAGGGGGGCCCTAGGCAGGCACCCCTCCCCCAGCTCCCATTGGCTAGGAACCAGTGCTCAGGCAGTGCATGGAGCCCCGTGGCCCCCCCGCCAGGACCCGGACCTGCTGGCCTCTTATGGGGCACAGTGTGGTGCCAGGTCAGGAAGGGACTAGCCTGCCTTAGCCTTGCAGCACCCTGACTGGACCTTTAATGGCCCTGACGGTGGTGCTAACTGGAGCCGTCAGGCTCCCTTTTTGACTGAGTGTTCGGGTCCCAAACGGTACACCTGGTCCCCCTATGTGCAGGGCTGGGGGGTGGGCTGTGAGGGCTCTCTCCACCTGCCTGGGGGGAAAGGGGACAGCAGGCCTGTGCTCTGTACATGCAGCGGGCAGTAAACAGGGAGAAGGGGCCATCTCAGGCCCCCAAAGTCCTCGCTGTTGGCACTGGCAGTGTTGGTCTGTGGGCAGCAAGGGGAGCAGACAGGCTCTGAGTGGAGCCACTCCAAGGGGCCCGTGGCTGCTCCACCTCACCGCTCCCCATGCTGGCTCCTTGCTCAGTTCCCCTGCTCTGGGGGGTGACTGCAGAGCACTATCATGAGCGGCAGCTGAGCACTTCGCTGGTGCAGATGGGTCGGGGTGGCCCCATGCCCCAGCACGCCAGCACCTGCTATCCCAGCCCTGAGCTCCCCCAGCTGTGCTGGTGCCTCTCAACCTGACCCACAGCCCCCACTATCCCAGCCCTGGGTTCCCCCTCAGCTCTCCCCGTGCCCTCAATCCCAATTCTCAGCCCCCACTATCTCAGCCCTGGGTTCCCCCCCAGCTCTCCCAGTGCACCTCAATCCCAACTTGCAGCCCCCACTATCCCAGCCTTGGGGTGAGGACAAAGTGGGGAGGGGATCTGGAGCTGAAAGACAGAAGGGGACGGAAGCAAAGGGGGCATGGAGAGGTGGAAGGGGTAGTGCACAATGTAGCGCAGGCAGGCAGGATCTCTGACAGCACCGATCCGGGAACAATGGTCCTGGTGAACGCAGCTCAGATGTCTGTCTGAGCCTGAGCAGCAGAGCTCCCTTCCCAGAAAACAGCGCCGGGTCCTGCCCTCGCTGCCTCTCGTTCCAGGGGGAAGCAGCTCGGGCCAGACCTTCTCCAGCTGTGTCTGCAGCAGCCAGGCCAGCTGTGTCTGCACAACTCCCTGCTGGCTGCATGGCAGCACGTGGGCTGAATGAGAATGAGCATGCAGTGAAACCCGCATAGCAGTGGGGGAACCAGGGCTCGTGGGGAGCCGAGGGCTGGGCATGGGGCCTGGATGCCCCAGCCTCACTATGTCCCAGAGGACAAGTCCTGCTGGGAACCCCGGCGCACTCAAGGAAGAGGAAAGAGCCCCTCACGCCAGATGTTTACATGCCCCTTGACCTCATGTTCTCTCCTGGCAGGTTCTGTCTGGGTCACAGGGACGGGACTGATCAGACTCAAAGACTCCGGCTGTTTAGCTGCTCCAGACTGAACAGTGACGTAATCGCAGTGTAGCCAGACCTTCTTGGGGAGAAAATGCGCGGCACTAAAGGGCTCTTGACTCTGACAGAGAAAGGCAGAACAAGAACCAGCGGCTGGAACCTCAAGCCAGATACCTTCAGATATGAAATTTGGCCAAAAATGTTACCACTGAGGGAGCTCAACCACTGGGGCAAACTCCAGGGAAGTGGTAGATTTGCCATCTCTTGGGTGGTCTCAGCCAGACTGGCCCATTTCTGGGAAGATGCTTCAGCCACACACAAGTTCTCCACACAGGGGGAACATGATGGCCTATGCTATGCGGAGGGTCAGATACAATGGTCCGTTCTTGGCTTTGAGCTGTATGACTCTGTGGATGAGTGTGAGAAGTCCTGGAGGCAGGAGTTCAGCCCTTCTGTGACCCTCCAGCATCAGGTATGGGGAGCTGCCTCTTGTGGCTTTCAGTTCCCCGTGCCTCAGTCATCACCTGCTGCTCCAGGCTTGGCCACCTCATCCAGCTTTGGGGAGCCCACGGGTGCGGCTTCTGCAGCCTGGGCAATGCAGAGTGCTCATTGCCCTGAGTTCCTTTCAGGCTGGCCCATCCCTGTCTGTACCTCTGCCTAATGCTCCCTTCCTGGTTTGCTGCAGGTCCGAGCATCGGCTTCGCAAACATTCATGGCCCCAGTGCTGAAATTCAGGGCAGGGTCAGGTAGAGCTGCCCCCGCACCCACAGCCCCAGTGCCGAAATTCAGGGCAGGGCCAGGTAGAGCTGTCCCCATCCCCTCCCACAGCCCCACTGGAGCCTGGAGGCCTGGCCACAGGCACTGAGGAGGCAGAGCCAGATGGTACCTCCTCCCTCAAGCTGGATTGCTGGAGTCTGGGCGGAGGCTGGCCAGGCTGCTGCTGCCCTGGCCTGGCTTTAGGAGAAAGGCCTGAGCCCGGCTGGTCACAGAGCACCTGGCATCTTGCCCCTTCTCAGAGGGGCAAAACCAGTGGGTGAAGGGGGAGTGGCAACCATGCTGCCTGGCTGAGTGCTGGCAGGAGGCTGGGGCACCAGCACACTCCAGCTGTGACGCTGCTTCTGTCCCCTCATCCGCACAGGCCCAGTTACCCTTTGGCAACTCCTGAGCTCCTTTATAGCATCAACCACCCCCAGGCATCGCGCTCAGCTCCCTGGGTCTGCTCACCCCACTCCAGTCCCTGTGTTCTTGCATTGTCTCTGGGCCTCCAGAGTCGCACTGAGCTCTCCTGGACAAGGATGGTGGGTTAGCACTGTTCCCTGCAGCCCCTAGCACCAAGGCAACCTCCCGCCCTTTATCAGATCCCTCTGGGCTCCTGCAGCCAGGCCCCTGACCCAGTGTGTGCCCCAGGTAATAGCCCCAAGCAGGTGGTGCCCTTCTCAGGCTAGGGTTGTGGGTCTGGACACTGAATATGGGTGTGCATGAGGGAGGCCACAGTTGTGGGAGCAGCCCCATTGCCTGAGCTCCCTCGTCACATTCCCTAGGTTTCACCCCATGGAGACTGTGAGATTTCTTGACACCGAGTGGTCTGCAGCAAGAGCCTGTGCTACTCAGTGTGCCGACACCAACCTCCATTCCTTGGTGGCACAGCCAAGAACAGTCCTGGGACTGGGTCTGGGGGACTGGGCTGCACCCACAGCCACACCTGGGCTGGGACATCAAGTGAGGCAGGGGGCTGCAGGCTACAGTGGTACATGGCCAGCTCATAGAGTATAGGATATCAGGGTTGGAAGGGACCTCAGGAGGTCATCTAGTCCCATCCCCTGCTCAAAGCAGGACCAATTCCCAACTAAATCGTCCCAGTCGGGGCTATGTCAAGCCTGACCTTAAAAACCTCTAAGGAAGGAGATTCCACCATGTCCCTAGGGAACCCATTCCAGTGCTTCATCACCCTCCTAGTGAAATAGTGTTTCCTAATATCCAACCTAAACCTCCACCACTGCAAATTGAGACCATTGCTCCTTGTTCTGTTATCTGCTACCACTGAGAACAGTCTAGAATAGATCTGGAATCCCCTATCAGGTAGTTGAAAGCAGCTATCAAATCCCCCCTCATTCTTCTCTTCAGCAGACTAAACAATCCCAGTTCCCTCAGCCTCTCCTCATAAGTCATGTGTTCCAGCCCTCTAATCATTTTTGTTGCCCTTTGCTGGACTCTTTCCAATTTTTCCACATCCTTCTTGTAGTGTGGGGCCCAAAACTGGACACAGTACTCCAGATGAGGTCTCATCAATGTCGAATAGAGGGGAAAGGTCACATCCCACAATCTGCCGGAAATGCCCCTACTTATACATCCCAAAATGCCATTAGCCTTCTTGGCAATGAGGGCACACTGTCCACTCATATCCAGCTTCTCATCCACTGTAACCCTTCGGTCCTTTTCTGCAGAACTGCTTCCTAGCCATTCAATTCCTAGTCCGTAACAATGAACGAGATTCTTCAATCCTACGTGCAGGACTCTGCACTGGTCCTTGTTGAACCTCATCAGGTTTCTTTTGGCCCAGTCCTCTAATTTGTCGATAGGTCGCCTCTAGTAATCATCCCTACCCTCCCGCGTTAGTCTTACCATCTTTCCCCAGGTTAGTTCATCTGCTAACTTCTGAGGGATGCATTCCATTGCCATCCTCCAGATCATAATATGGAAGATATTGAACAAAACCGGCCCAGGACCGTACGCTGGGGGGCACTCCACTTGAAACTGGTGCCAACTAGACATGGAAGCCGTTGATCACTATCTGTTGAGCCTGACGATCTAGCCAGCTTTCTATCCACCATATAGTCCATTCATCCAGCCCATACTTCTTTAACTTGGTAGCAAGAATACTGTGGGAGACCGTATCAAAAGCTTTGCTAAAGTCAAGGAATAATACGTCCACTGCTTTCCGCTCATCCACAGAGCCAGTTATCTCCTCATAGGAGGCAATTAGGTTAGTCAGGCATGACTTGCCCTTGGTGAATCCATGCTGACTGTTCCTGATCACTTTCCTCTCCTCTAAGTGCTTCAGAACTGATTCCTTGAGGACCTGCTCCATGATTTTTCCAGGGAAGGAGGTGAGGCTGACTGGCCTGTAGTTCCCCAGGATCCTCCTTCTTCCCTTTTCTAAAGATGGGCACTACAGTAGCCTTTTTCCAGTCATCTGGGACCTCCCCCATTCTCCATGAGTTTTCAAAGATAATGGCCAATGACTCTGCAGTTACATCTGCAAACTCCTTTAGCACCCTCAGATGCAGCGCATCCAGCCCTATGGAATTGTACTCGTCCAGCTTTTCTAAATAGTCCTGAACCACTTCTTTCTCCACAGAGGGCTGGTCACCTTCTCCCCATACTGTGCTGCCCAGAACAGCAGTCTGGGAGCTGATCTTATTTGTGAAGACAGAGGCAAAAAAATCATTGAGTACATTAGTTTTTTCCACATCCTCTGTCACTAGGTTGCCTCCCTCATTCAGTAAGCGGCCCACACTTCCCGTGACTTTCTTCTTGTTGCTAACATACCTGAAGAAACTCTTCTTGTTACTCTTAACATCTCTTGCTAGCTGCAACTCCAAGTGTGATTTGGCCTTCCTGATTTCACTCCTGCATGCCTGAGCAATATTTTTATACTCCTCCCTGGTCATTTGTCCAATCTTCCATTTCTTGTGAGCTTATTTTTTGCGTTTAAGATCAGCAAGTATTTCACTGTTAAGCCAAGCTGGTCGCCTGCCATATTTACTATTCTTTCTACACATCGAGATGTTTTTTTCCTGCAATCTCAATAAGGATTTTTTATAATACAGCAAGCTCTCCTGGACTCCTTTCCCCCTCATGTTATGTTCCCAGGGGATCCTGCCCATCAGTTCCCTGAGGGAGTCAAAGTCTGCTTTTCTGAAGTCCAGCTGGGTTGAGGGTGACAGACTTATAGTCTCTGGGGAGAATTACAGTGCATGTGCGTGTGCGCGCGTGCACACACACACATACCCTGGAGGAGCCCCACAGAATGTGCGTGCACACCCCCTCCCCCCTCACAGAGGACTGCCTCATCACCACGGACTCCCACCCCGAGGGAGTCCAACAGCACCCACAGCATGTCATGCACACCTTGTACACAGTGGGACAAAGCTTCCTCCCCAGAGAGACACACCAGACGTGTTCACCCTAAGACATGTTAACAAGGAATTTTTGTGCCTAAGGCAAGGGCTGGCTCCAGGCTCTTTGGCAGCGGGTCCCTGAGTCCCTGTTGGAGGGAAGGTCCTGCCACTGAATTGCTGCCAAAGAGTGAAGCGGAGGCGGCAATTCTGCAGCAGGTCCTTTCCTTCGAGAGGGACTCAGGGACCCGCCGCAGAATTGCCGCCGAAGAAGTGGTGGTGTAGAGCTGCCACCGAAGTGCTGCCGATCGCGGTAGATCTGTGCCCCTTCGCTTTGCGCGCCCGAGGCAAGTACCTCACTCGCCTCGCCCTTGTTACAGCTCTGTGTTAATGCCGTGCCAGGAATGGCTGCTGTGAGCTTAAATCAGGTATTTACACACGGTGCCACTTGGTGGCGGACCACTGTAATGCAGTTTAACATCTTCCCCTCTACGTTCTACATTCCCACCATTTACACCATTGACACTATCATGCTGTCTTTGAAGCAGGGCCGCCCAGAGGTGAGTGGGGGGCAAGTGGGACAATTTGCTCCGGGCCCCGCAGAGGCCCCCATGAGAGTTTTCAGGGGCCCCCACGAGAGTTTTCTGTGGGTCCTTCTGTACCGGTTCTCTGTACCTGAAAGCTCTGTTTTAGACCGTGCTCCTGTCATCTAATAAACTTCTGTTTTACTGGCTGGCTAAGAGTCACATCTGACCGCAAAGCGAAGGGGGAGTGCATGCAGGACCCTCTGGCTTCCCAGGACCCTGCCTGGGTGGACTCACTGTGGGAATCATACGGAGGGGCATATGCTGAATGCAACAAGGAGAGACCCAGGAAGGTGAAGCCGTGTGGAGCTTCTTGCCCTGAGGACAGTCTGCTCCAAGGGAGAGGAGGCTCCCCAAAGTCCTGACTGGCTTTGTGGGGAGTAGTTTCAAAGCATTACCTGGGGACTCCGTGACAACTTGGAAAAATAGTTCACTACGACCAGGTAATTATGTCCTCTGAATATGCATAAATCTGCAGCTAGTCACTTCCAAGGAATGTCTGGTAGAGGTGTTGTTATTAAAGGTTCTCTGTGTTGTGTGGTCTGTTTGTTCTGCAATGTTCACATGCAGATACTTTATTCTTTATGTTCTTGATGATGCACGGCCATCATGCTGACTGGTTGGCTCAATCACAGCATTTAGTTAATCCTTGATGTCCTTCGTGGATGAGGTTTAGGATTTCTCTCCTCATTTTGTTTGGAATTATGATGCAATTACCTTTAATCATGAGTCCATTTGATGTGCTTAATTGTCTAGGCACTGCAGAGTTGTCTCTTGTCACTTCTGTAGTGTCCTTTAGATACTTTGACCAGCCAGTCTTAATGTAATTTAGAACTTCTAGAAGTTACAAGTGTGTTGAGGTTGCTTTTTGTAGCTGGAGTAGTTTTTTTTCTGACACTGGTCTGAACGTGTCCACAGCATCCATGTATGCCTTTACATCATCTTCAGGTTCCTGGGTAGTTGAGTGTGATGCTGGGCTCCATGACAGAGTGTCTGCTTTTCCCAGCTTTTTCCCAGGAATAAATTTAGCAATTGCATTAAATCACACTAACCTTAGCGATAGGCCCTGGGATTTCAATGGAGCTTGATCCAGGTCTTTTCTGTCTGTAACCCTTCTACCCGTCTGAGTTGGCAGCAACAATGGTTTCCGTTTCAATAACACAATGCAAAACCAGCTCGAGCCCCCACCCAGTGACCTGGGACAATTACATACCACCCCCCAGGTGCCTCTAAGAGGCAATATTTCCCCTCTCGCAAGCACAGAGTCTGAGTACAGCAAAATCCTTTTAATAAAGGAGACAAATAATGCGGCATCATGTTGGAGAAACACCAGAAACAGAGTTCATAACAGAAACCATGAGCAAAAGACCCACCCCCAAGTAAGTTTGGCAGTATCCTTTTCCCCTCAGGGTCTTAAGGCCAGCAACCCAAAAAATCACCCAAAGTCCCAAAAGTCCAACACCCCAAAAGTCTCTTGAGTCCAACAACCCAAAAATCACCTAAAAGTCCAACAACCCAAAAGTCTCTGTCCCTGGTCAGTGCAGCCCCAGAGTTCAAAAGTTTATCTGCAGCGTTTTGCCTACCAACCCCTGGGGGAGGTTGGGGACGCACAGCGGTGTTAAGGGGCACCTTACATGGTCAAGGCCAACTGCCCAGCCTCTCCATGGGGTTCTGCTGCAGCCTTCACCGCGAGGCACTCCGCCAGCAACTCCGCTCCACTAGCCACTCCGTGAGCCATTCCAGTTGTCCTGCAAACTGCTCTGCTCCACCAGCCACTCAGCAACATATCTTCAGGGCCCCCCACAGCACTCAGTGACTTCAGCTCTTAGTAATTTTATCTCTTTAGTGATTTCAGCTTGTCATAGGGAAGCCTCAGTGCAAGTGCACCAGGTAAAAGAGAAATTAACCCTTAACTGTCAATGACAAACCCAAAGTGCATTCAGCTCAGCAGCCTGTAACTAGACTCCTAATGGAATTAAAATTAAAGCTCTGATATTCCACGGGGGAGGGAGGGAGAGAAAGAGAGGGAGGAGAAGCAGCAGCAATTGGTATTTCAAGCCCTCAAACAGGGCCTATACCATCAGATACAAATGCCTGTCCCCAACCTCTTTCAATTTACTAGGTTTTGGAACTCATGTCCCTTGTCTAGTGAGTGGTACTTAGTTGATGGCGAGTCCTTCTGTCATAAAACAGTTCCATTGTCCTTGATTCACATAGGGTAACAACACTTTATTCTTCCTGCCCCAATAACAGAGACACTGGGGATCCCACAGCAGCCAAAGTGACCATTTGGGGCTGCCGTGGGCTCATGCTAGGCAGGGTGGGTGTGCCTATGCAAACAAGATCAGCTCCTGAAGTTCTTTTCCACAACTTGCCACAATTCACCACCAGATGTCACAGTAAAGCTCATCCTGACTCCGTGTACATGTTGATGAGGGTTAAAAGTGATTTATGGTCCATTATTAGTGGAAAAAAGTCAAATCCCCACAGATATGTGTACAAGTTCTCACATGCCCATGAGCTTGCCAGGCTCCTTTTCAATCTATGCATATCGTTTCTCTGCTTCTGTGAATGTGTGAGAGCAAAATGCAACTGGCATCCACACCGAGCCATTCCGCCTAGGCCAGAGCTGCTTGTGTCCACATTGACCCCCCTTGTGGGTTTGTGCGTATCGTAATACTCGAGAACTGGAGCTGCTGAGATAATTTCTTTTACCTTTTTGGAGGGAATTTCTTGATTTGGCCGCATAGCCATAGTGTGTTGGATTTTAACAGTTCATTTGGTAGCTTTGTCACAGTGGAAAGATCTTGTAGGTATCAACCAAGGTATTTTACCATCCCCAGTATGTGTCTCAGTTCTGGTACATTAGCTAGTGCATTCAATTCTTGAACTGCTTTTACTTTCTCAGGGTTAGGACTGATTCCATCTTTATTTATTATCTGCCTCAAAAGCATGATTTGGGGTAGGCAGAAAACTCACTTTTCCTTGTTTAGTTTCAGTCTGGACTGACTGATTCGGCTTAGAACTTTAGGGAGGGTCTTGCTGTGTTCTTCCATCAAAGATCCGTATAGCAGAATAACTAGAGCTCTATTTGTGGTCATTAACAGTTCTCTCTATCACTGGAAAATGCACTGGTAACCCCAGAAGGTGATTTTCAAAAGCAAAATCTCCCAAAGGGTGTGATAAATGTAGTCAGCTTAGCACTTTATTTGGCCAAAGGAATTTGCCAGAATCTGCTCGAGGTATCCAGCTTGGAGAGTACGGTTGTTCCTTTCACTCTGGAGAGGAACTCATCGAGAGAAGCAGTGCAGGAGCCAGCAAACAGAGCTGAAAGAGGGGAGTTTGAGTGGATTCTGCTGGAGAAGAAGGGAGGTGGGAGGAGGCAGGTTCCTTAGCAGCATTGAGGGAGTTTTTGTGTGTTTTGCATATTGTGTTTTTCTTTTCTTTTTCCAGTTTACGCAGCCTGGGAGGGGGCAGTGTGCTGTGAGAGAAGCAGAGCCTTTGATTACAGCAGAGCCCTGATTAGGGATCGGGGCTTCCCTGACGAAGGGACCTATAAAGGCAGCCAAGCAGCCAGCCAGTGGCACAAGAGCTGACCAATGACCACAAGGGACATTGAATGGGTGTTTGTCCAGGGTGTTTGAGGAAGGGGGGGTGTGGTGTTCTGGTTTTGTTTCGGTGTTTGGTTTTTTGTCTTTATTGTTTTTCTTTACTGGAGCTTGGGAGCAAGGCTATAACAAATACAGGACCTGAGAACAGCAAAACAAGGACGGTGGATTTCAACCAGCTCAGAGAAATAGCAAGCAAGGTCCCATGGAGAGACCAATTAGGAAGAAAAGGAGATGAAAGGGGCTGGCAGTTCCTACAGGATGTAAAGCTCCATGTCAAGCTATTCCCACACACAGGAAAGAGAAGAGGAGCCACAGGAGGCCGATGTGGCTGCATGAGGAGCTTTGTAGCTATCTAAAAACCAAAAGGGATCCATACAGGAGATGGAGGGAGTGGCACGGCCCCAAGGAAGGATACATGGGAATAGTGTGATTGTGTAGGGACAAAATCAGGAGAGCCAAGGCAAAGCTGGCAAGGAATGTTGGAGGCAACAAGAAAGGGATCTACAAATATGTCAGAGAAAAAAGGAAGACCAAGGATAGTGTGGGGCCACTGCTCAATGGAGAAGATGAGCTGATAATGGAAGATGGTAGGAAGGAAGAGCTGCTCAATACTTCATTCTTCACACACAAAATAACACGTGACTGCATGACTAGTGAAGTTACCACAGACAATACAGGGGAAAGGAGCAGATCGGGATAAGTAGAGAACATGTCAGGGATCGTCTGACTAATTTGAATGAATTCAAGTCAGCATGGCTGGATGCTATTCACCCCAGGGAACTGAAGGAATTAGCTGGTGAAATCTCGGAGCCACTGGCAACAATATTTTTTGAAACTCATGGATGACAGGAGAGGTCCTGGAAGCCTGGAAAAGGGCTAACATGGAGCCCATCTTTAAAAAGGAAAAAAGGAGGAGCTGAGGAACTATAGACCAGTCATCCTGACTTCGATACCTGGAAAGCTACTAGTGCAATGTATATAACATTTAATTTGTGAATACCTGGAGGCTGAAGGGTGATCACTAGCAGCCAGCATGGATTTGCCAAAAACAAATCACGTCAAACCAGCTTGATTTCCTTCTTTGACAGGGTAACTGATCTGGTGGAATGTGGTGGACATAATATACCCAGAATTAGCGAGGCTTTTGACATAGCCCCACGTGACAATCTGATAAGTAAGCTGGAGAAATGCAGGCTCAGTGGAACAACTGCAAAGAAAGAGTCACTATTAATGGAATTATGTTGATTGGAGGGAGGTCTCAAGCGGGGTTCCACAGGGATCTGTTCTGTTGTTTAACATCTTTATTAATGGCGTGGACTAGAGAGCAAACTGATCAAGTTTGCATATGACAGAAAGCTGGGGGTGGAGGGCTTGCAAACAGTTTGGAGAATAGAGCTAAAATTCAAAGGGATCTTGATAAATTGGAGAACTAGGCTGCAGAAAATAAAATAAAATTCAGCAAAGACAAATGTGAGGTGCTACACTTAGGGACAAAAAACAAATGTATGAATACAGACTGGGGGATAACTGGCTTGGCAGCAGCACTGCTGAGAAGGCTCTGGGAGTTGTGGTGGACCACAACCTCGACATGAGTCAGCAATGTGATGCTGTTGCAAAAAAAGCAAATGCAATTTTGGGTTGTATTAACAGAGGCAGGGCATGCAAGTCAGGGGCAGTATTAGCACTGCTCTCCTCGGCACTGGTGAGGCCTCAGCTGTAGTACTGACTCTAATTTTGGTCACCAATTAAAAAAAAGGGAGGTAGAGAAACTGGAAAGGATCCAGAGGTGAGCAACAAAGATGATCAAAGGGATGGATTGCAAGCCAATGCAAGCAAAGGCTAAAGGAATTGGCTATGTTTAGTTTGGAAAAGAGGAGATTAAGCGGAGTAATGATAGCAGTCTTCAAATACTTGAAAGGCTGCCATAAAAAAGATGGAGGAAAGTTGTTCTTTCTTGCAACAGAGGGCAGAACAAGAGGCAGTGGGTTCAAACTACAGCAGAGCAGAGTTAGACTATATCTCAGGAAAAACTTTCTAACTGTAAGAGCAGTAGGACAATGGAACAGAGGCCTAGGGAGGTTGTGGAAGCTCCTTCACTGGAGGTTTCAAAAGGAGTCTGGAGCCATCTGTCTGGGATGGGTTAGACACAACAAATCCTGTATTTTGGCAGGGGGTTAGACTAGATAACACTGACTGTCCCTTCTAAACCTATAGTTCTATAATTCTATGATTCAGTGATTCTACAGAGACAGCAGTGTTAGTGACCCAAGGAATGGCAGAGACCATGAAGATGACAGGATGTGGGAGCTGGGGGGATGTACATGATCTTGGAGTGGGTACCCAAAAAGAGCTTTGTTTGTATGAAGTGCTGCTGGATAGAGCTGATGGAAGAGAAGATCCGAGGTTTGGTGGAAGCTATGGCTGAGTTTCAAAGGGGATTCAAGCAGATGGTGGAGGGAAGGCAAAAGGAGGCTGAAGGGTAAAATCAAGACTGGCAGATCCAAGCTGGAGTGGAGAACTGTGAGGGGATATTGCTGGGTGAGGACAGCGGCCAGTGGAAGCATGTGACCACAAGAACTAGGTAGAGGAAAAGACTGGCTTGTGAAGGAGAAGCAGAGCTCAGGAACAGGCTTGCTGAGTTGAAAAGTGAAAAGGTGGGAGGGCCAGGAAGAAAATAAGACCAGCTAGTCCCACAAAAGGGGAAAAGTCAATGGAGATAGCCCCAGGAGGATACAGGAGGACTCAGAGAAGATTTCAAGAGAGAACAAATGACAAGAGGACTTGCAGATAGAAAGAGCAGGAGGAAGGCTGGGGGATCTCACCAACACCAGGAAAAGGCCAGTCTATGTGACTGGGGACTCACTACTAAGAAGAACAGAGAGGCCTGTCACCAGAGTTGATCTGGAGAACAGATGGGTGTGATGTCTGCTGGGAGCTAAGATACAGGATGTGAACCTGAGGCTGAAGCGTATCCTAATGAGAAAGAATCCACTGATTGTCCTTCATGCGGGAACAGATGACACAGTTAGATTCTCACTGGAAAGCATTAAGGGAGATTGTGCCATGCTGGGGAAGATGCTTAAAGAAATGGAGGCTCAGGTGATCTTCAGTAGGATTCTACCTGTCCCATGAGGCGAGAATGAAGGCAAGACAAGATTCTGATGATCAACAGATGGCTCAGGCAGTGGTGCTGTAAGGAAGGCTTTGGGATCTCTGACTACTGAGAGGCATTCATGGACAGAGGACTGTTCCCATGGGATGGACTCCCCCTGAGTAGAGAGTGTAATAGACTTCTGGGATGGAGGTTGGAACAACTGATTAAAAGAGATTTAAACTAGAAACTCGGGGGAGACAGTTGGGTGATGCTCCTGTAATCTCCACGTTGATTCTAATATTGACTGGGAGGAACATCAAGAAAGAGAGAATGGAGAAGGGAACAGCAGTGGGTAGGAGAATGGACATTAAGAAGAAATAGAGAGCCAATACCAATGAAACTAACAGTTAGGTAGGTGATACTGGCAGTAGAACGGCTGTACCCAACTGAGTGAGGAATCTAGGTGAAGCTAAGCAGAAACAATTAAGATGATACCAATGCAAGGAGCCTGGATAACAAAATGGAGGAACTAGAGCAACTGGTGCAGGTAGTGAAACCAGATATTAGAGGGACAGCAGAAACATGGTGGAACAGGAGTTATTACTGGAGTACAGGTATGGAAGGCTCTGTGCTGTATAGGAAAGATAGAAATAAAGGCAAAGGTGGTGGACTAGCGTTGTATATCAATGGTGAGGCTGACTGCAAAGAAAGTAGAAGTGATGGAATGGATAAAACAGAGTCTGTTTGGGTCAAATTCACTTTGGGGAAACAAGCTACCAAAGGTTCCCTGGACTAGTGCTTGGGGTGTGCTATGGACTCCCAGGATCTGGTAGTTAGGGCCCTATCAAATTCATGGCCATGAAAAATGTATCACAAACTGTGAAATCTAATCTCCCCTGTGAAATTGGGTGCCCAACCAGGGGTTCCTACCCTGCACAGGACTCCAGCCACTAGTCAGCTGGGGGTTGGGAGGGACAAGACTTCCTCTTCCCCTACAGGGGCTGCTCCTGGGGTGGATCAGACCCATGTCTGGGATCTCCCCCAGCTGCAGGAAGCTTGGTGGCTCCAGCTGTTACCTCCCCACTTGGGGAGGCTGCAGCTCCAGCTGTCAAAGCGCTAGTCTATCTAACATTGCTTTGCTAGCTACTTGTAAGGAAGAGTCTTAATTACCACTTACATACCATCCTTCTAATATGCCTTTAAAGGTAGAGTTTGGGTCATTTACCCTGCTAGTTGCTGAGGGGGTGTGGCTGGGGGTGGTACAGCTGCTTGAGGACCTGACAGCATTCTGCTCCTTTCCCTGCTGCAGTTCCTGGGACAACACTGAACTGCAGGACTCTCCTGGGAACTGCAGCGGGGAAAGGAGCAGAACGTGGGCCACCAGGCGGCCCCACACTGGCAGCGCCTCTGGTGTGGTCCTACCACCCCCAGCCCTGTCCTCTGGTGGAAGAGCTGGGAGCTACAGCCACGCCGGAGGAGCTGCCAGCGTGGGGCTGTCCAGCATCCCCACATTCTGCTCCTTTCGCCATGGCAGTTCTGAAGTCTCTGGCACAGTGGGAGAAGGACAGAGCCCCCCTCCACAGGTAAGGGTGGTGAATCATGGGGAGGGAACGGGGAGAGTGTGGGGGCCCCAGGCTGGAGGCGGGGCAGGGAGGAGACATGTGGAGTTGGTCATGTGCCCCCCGTTAGCTGCTGCTCCCCCTCCCCGCTGTACAGGTAAGAAATGGATTCCACTTGCACCGCTGATGCTAATAAAATTTGTGGATGACAGAAAGTTGGGAGGTATTGCCAATATGGAGGGGGACCGGAATATCATACAACATCTGAACTGGATTAATAGAAATGGGATGAAATTTAATAATGCAAAGTGCAAGGTCCTGCATTTAGGGATTAATAAGAATTTTTGCTATTAGCTGGGGATGTAACAGTTGGAAACAACAGAGGAGGAGAATGCCCTGGGTGTCTTGGTTGATCACAGGATGACTATAAGCCGTCAATGTGATATGACTGTGAAAAAGGCTAATGCAGTCCCAGGATGCATCAGGCAAGGTATTTCCAGTACAGTTAAGGAAGTGTTCATACTATTATACAAGGCACAGGTGAGGGAGAGGAGTTATGTAAGTTAAGTGTCAATGTGGACACAAGAAGAAATGGATATAAACTGGCCATCAGCAAGTTGAGGCTTGAAATTAGATGAAGGTTTCTGACCATCAGAGGAGTGAAGTTCTGGAACAACCTTCCAAGGGGAGAAGTGGGGGGAAAATATCTAACTGGTTTCAAGACTGAGCTTGATAAGTGGGGATGCTATGATGAACCAGCCTACAATGGCATGTAGTCGATCTGGAACTGCTAGGAGTATCCCCAACGGCCAGTGATGGGCACTACACGGGGAGATCTCTGAGTTACTCCAGAGAATTCTTTCATCCTTTCGCAAAGCTAGCTGGTGGCTGGGCACAAAGCAAGACGTGGAAGATAATCATGCTACACAACACACAGCACCAGATGTAGCACATGGGCCTGTGGCAAAGCATCGTTGCTGTATGGTGAAGGCGGTTGTCCTTCAGTGTGAAGAAGTACAACTTCCTAAAGTGGCAAAGTAGCCCCTATCATTGGGTTAAATAGCTGCATCCCTGCCTGTTGCCCTGCTTGCTTCAGTTCTCTGTACCTGGCTGGGAGGAGAGAGAGGGATCAGCCAATGCACAAACCCCACCCACTTAAATCCGCTCTGTGTGTAGGCGGACAGTCTGTCTCACAAGTCTCGAGTCCTGTGGCGATGGAGGAGTGGCAAAAGGGGCAGGCGGAGAATATTTTGGGGAGCACCTAGTCACACACCTGCATGCCTGGCAGCCTGGGCATGATGGTCACTCATCATAGACACTGGAGTGGCTGTGTCATTCATATCCTGCCCATGTGTCAGAGCAGGGGACAGTGCTGCTCTTCCCAAGCCAGAGAAAAAGGAGAAAAGGATCCCCAAGCAACGCGTACTCCATTTCCTGACCTGCCAGCTGACTGTGTTTGGTTGATCATCCAATTCTGTGGTTGTAATACACAGAATGTGAAATATATAAAATGTCAATACTGTCTCATGGCACATCTAGATGCTCCTGGTCACTGACAACCAAGCAGAGAGGAGGACTGCCATCATCACCTGAGAACCGAAGAGATATGACTTCGACATCACTGCTCTTAGCGAAACTCACTTCACCAATGAGTCGAAGAGGCTGATGTCGGATATACCTCCCATTGGATTGGTTTGCCTGCTGCCGAGGGGAGCCACTGCCAGTCAGGTGTCAGTTTCCCCATTTGAACATCCATCTCACAGAAGCTGGACTCTCTATCAAAAGACATCAGTGACAGACTTATGGCTCAGTGTATTGGTCTGTCTGGTGGAAGATGTGCTATGCCCATTGGGCGTATAATCCCACTTGACAAACCCCACAGAAACCAAACACAAATTCTGTGAAGACCTAGGAAGTGTCATTAGATCAACTCCACTTAATGATACATTTATAATCATTGGAGATTTTAAAGTCAGGTTCAGCCATAATCATACAGCCTGGAAAAAGTCATTAGCCATCAAAGCCTTGGCAGTAAAAACTCCAGTAGTGCTCTTCTTCTTACCAATAGAGTGATCATTGCCAATACAGTATTCCAGCAAATGAATACATTTAAAACAACACAATTCCTCCTCGTTCCCATCATTGGTATTTGATAGACTTTGTCATAGTGCGCCACGGGATCTGCAGGGTGTCTACCTGACCAGGGTGATGAGAGGCACTGGTGTGCAGCAAAATTCAGCCAGCCATCCGATCCAAGACACATTAGCAGTGAGCCAAAAACCATAAAGAAACTTAACATCCAGAAGCTCAAACTCTTAGATAAACAGAAGGAACTGTAGCAAACATTCTCAGAACCTTTTCCATCATCAGACAGCCCTGCAATGGATGTTGAGTGGAAACAGCTTTACAAGATAACACTCAGCTCTGCCAGTGATGTAGTAGGTTTCAACACAAGGAAACATCAAGATTGGTTCAATGAAAATGACTCAGAGATAATGCAAGTATTTTATTCACTGCGTGCAACACATAAAACATAGTTATCTGACAAGACTTCGACCACTAAGAAAGCCATCTATCACAGCTTTAAGCAATCTTCCCAGTCTAAGCTGCATATAAAGAGAGATGATTGGTGGAAACACTCAGCAGAAAATATCCAATGGGCTGCAGCCCAGAAAGACAATAAACACTTTTACAATCAATTGAAACTGGTTATTGGTCCCATATCTTGTGGTAGCATTCCCATCCATAGTGCAGATAGCAGTATACTACACACACACACAAACCACCATCAATCACTGGCCTGAACAATTTAACAGTCTACTTAACTGTCCTTCTGCAATTTTGGAAGCTGCTATCGACAGCCTACCACAGTTCCCAATACATGAAGAACGTGCTCAACTGCTAAGTTTTATCGAGACAGAAGCCCCCATCAAACAATCGTCACAAAGAAAGGTACCTGGCTCAGACAGAATACCACCAGAAGTCTATAAGCATGGTGATTATCACATGTGTGGAATGCTCACGCAGCTCTTCGGCATCATCTGGGAGCAGGAAACGACGCCTCAAGACTTCACGTATGCCTCAGTTGTCCACAGATACAAATGCACAGGTGACCGAGAAGTTTGCAATAACTATTGTGGCTTTTCGCGTCTTTCCATTGCTGAGAAGATTTTGGTGTATCTAACTCAATAGACTCTCCATTATCACGGATAACATCATTTCAGAGAGTCAGTGTGGCTTTTGCATGGGATGCAGAACAGCAAATATGATTTTTGCTGCTCACTAAATACAGGAAAAGTGCCAGGAACAAAACCATGACCTCTATATGTTGTTTGCAGACCAGATGATGTTAATCATGAGAGTCTCTGGCAGCATACTGGCTAGAGCGCTAGAAAATGGTGTTTTATCACATCCTTTCTTTACCACAAATGTTATGAAGCGTGTACACAACTATAGTACCTCCCATTCTCTTTGGGACTATGTTGCTAGATTCGTTTAAAGGCTATGACCAGGATATTTACATGCAATTCCTCACAGATGGAAGCATTTTCAACCTCCAACATTTTCGTGCTCACACTGAAGTGATCAACTTTCTTGTCAGGGAGTTCCTCTTCGCTGATGGCTGTGCACTCATAGCACAAACTGTTGAAGACATGCAGCACTTAATCAACTCCTTTTCTAGATCAGGAAAGTGAGTTGGACTTTCTAGAAGCCTTAAAAAAACCAAACTGCTTTACCAGCCAGCTCAAGGGAAAATATATTCTGCCCCCAAAACTGCTATTGATGACACACTGTTTAATGCAGTAGAAAAGTTTTGCTATTTTGACAGCACTTTATCTAATAACGCCATGACCAATGATGAAATCACACAGCGCATTTCCAAAGCCAGTTCTGCCTACGGTTGACTTTGTCATTGCCTGTGGCATATGAGAGGCATTCGGCTTCATACCAAGATTAGTGTCTATCATACAATCGTATCAAGCACACTTCTCTACAGCTGTGAAGCACAGACATTTTATAGCAGGAACTTGAAGCAATTAGAGGGTTTTCACATGCACTGTCTGCATCTCATCTGGAACATCAAGTGTTCGGACAGGATACCAAAAATTGAAGTCCTAGACCAGTGCTGTGTAATGAGCACTGAATCTCTAATCATACAGGTTCAACTTTGCCGGGCTGGTCACCTTGTACGTATGGATGATACATGGCTCCCCAAAGCCAGATTTTATGGATAGTTGTAAATGGGAGCAGCTACATTGGGAGGCCAACAAAAACAACGCAAGGATCTCAGAGGTCACCTAAAAGCAGGCCAAGTTGACCTGAACCCATGGAAAGTTGCTGCTGCCAACAGATCAGAATGGCGGCAGACCTGTTGGTCAGTGGCTAAAGCCAACGGGAACAGCAGAACAGAAAAAGCCAAAGAGAAATATGAGCAAAGAAAGCAGTCTGTGGTAAAACATGCAGCCATGTCTGCCCAATGTGTGGATGCACCTGTGGATCCCTCATCACTTTACATTCATACAAGCAGACCCACTGAAACAAACTGACTTTCCTACGGCGACTATGACAGGACACTCCAGCGACACTATTGGATATTTTCATTAATGACGTGGATAATGGAGCGGAGAGTACACTTATAACATCTGCAGATGACACCAAGCTGGGAGGGGTTGCAAGCACTTTGCAGGACAGCATTAGAATTCTTGGCAAATTGGAGAATTGGTCTGAATTCAACAAGATGAAATTCAGTAAAGACAAGTGCAAAGTACTTCACATAGGAAGTTAAAATCAAATGCACAACCACACACTGGGGAACAACTGGCTGGGTGGATCACAAATTGAATATGAGTCAACAATGTGATGCAGCTGTTAAAAAGGCAAATATAATTCTAGGGTGTATAAACAAGAGTGTCATATGTAAATCATGGGAGTAACTGGACTCCTCTACACGGTACTGGTGAGGCCTCAGCTGGAGCGCTGTGTCCAGTTCTGGGCCCCACACTTTAGGAAACATGTGGACAAACTGGAGAGTCTAGAGGAGAGAAACAAAAACAACAGAAGGTTTAGAAATCCTGACCTATGAGGGGAGGTTAAAAAAACTGGGCGTGAGAAAAGAAAACTGAGGGGGGACTTGATACGTTTTCAAATGTGTTAAGGGCTTTGATAAAGAGGATGGTGATCAGTTGTTCTCCATGTCCACTGACGGTAGGGCAAGAAGTCATGGACTTAATCTGCTGCAAGGGAGATGTAGGTTAAACCCGTGGTTTTCAACACTTCTTCGTTTGTGAACCGCTAAAAAATGTTGACTGGAACATAAGAACATAAGAATGGCCACACTGGGTCAGACCAAAACTCCATCTAGCCCAGTGTCCTGTCTCCTGACAGTGGCCAATGCCAGGTGCCCCAGAGAGAGTGAACCTAACAGGATATGATCAAGTGATCTCTCTGCTGCCATCCATCTCCATCCTCTGACAAACAGAGGCTAGGGACACTCATCCTGACTAATAGCCATTAATGGACTTAGCCTCCATGAATTTATCCAGTTCTCTTTTAAACCCTGTTATAGTCCCAGTCTTCACAACCTCCTCAGGCAAGGAGTTCCACAGGTTGACTGTGCGCTGTGTGAAGAAGAACTTCCTTTTATTTCTTTTAAACGTTTTTAACCTACTCTACTGCCCATTAATTTCATTTGGTGGCCCCTAGTTCTTATATTATGGGAACAAGTAAATAACTTTTCCTTATTCACTTTGTCCACATCACTCATGATTTTATATACCTCTATCATATCCCCATTAGACTCCTCTTTTCCAGGCTGAAAAGCCCTAGCTCTTTAATCTCTCCTCATATGGGACCCGTTCCAAACCCCTAGTCATTTTAGTTGCCCTTCTCTGAACTTTTTCTAATGCCAGTATATCTTTTTTGAGATGAGGAGACCACATCTGAACACAGTATTCAAGGGGTGCGGACCCCTTTGGAAATCTATTGTCGATATATGCAGTTGAATTCTGTTCAGTCAGTTTTCAGTCTAAGTCTTCACAGACCCCTTAGACATAGTCCGCAGGACCCCAGGGGTTCACAGACCACAGGTTGAGACCCACTGACCAAGAGAGTTCCTTCGAGGAGGCGATGCTGTCACGACCCACAGATCTCCAACTCAGGCTCGCAAGGATAATGGGAGCATCCACAATTCAACCCTCTACCTAGTAGCCTGCAGACAATTGCTTACATGGAATCCATGAAGCCCAGCCCCAGTGTGAGACTCCTCCCTGGAGGTCTAATTGGTGGAATCCCAGAGCTTAGACTGAAAACTGACTAAACAGATTTCAGCTATAAATGTTACATGTGCTCGGCGCTTCATTTGACGCAGAGTGAGAAAGTGCGGGCCTCTATGGTAATGACAACACTGCCGGGTTTTGACCTGTAGGTGGGGGTATTCACATACTTTTGATTGATCAGAAAAATGGAGTGCCTTTTCTGGGATCTGAAACTTTATTTTCATAGTCACATTTTGTGGACCCCCAGAGGTCCATGGACCACAGGTTGAAAACCACTAGGTTAAATATTAGGAAAATCTTTCCAACTATAAGGGTAGTTACGTTTTGGAATAGACTTCCAAGGGAGGTTGTGGATCCCCTCACTGGAGATTTTTAAGAACAGGTTGGACAAACAACTGTCAGGATTGTCTATCTGTACTTCGTCCTGCCAGAGCACAGGGAGGTGGACTTGATGGCTTCTCAAGGTCCTTGCAGCCCTACATTTCTATGATGCTATGATCCATACTGACTCTCCTTTCAAAAATCCAATATCATCAAATTCTCTATTGAGTTCTTCCACCTTTCTCACTAGGCCCATCATGTCTGCCACGCTGTGGCTGAGAAGGTTGTGAATCTTTGATCACACACACACTGAATGCACAGCTTTTGTCTTTGTAAGTTGTTTCTGTGGTGAAGTGGCCCATGCTGTTCAGACTATCTCCTGGCTAGTCAAAGCTGTGTCTGGTGACTTCAGCTTCGGCAGGAGTTGATGGTGATTGTAAGTGTTTTCTGAGATGACTGTATTCTCTGCTCCTGAGTCAATTTTAAAGTCAATAGTCTTTCCATGAGTATTCAGTTTCACTCTCCAAGCACAGCTCTGTGTAATTACATGTGATAAATTTCAGAAACAATGCCTCTTGATTGCCAATAATATTCGTCAGTTCCCTGACTGCATTGGTATGGCAAACGAATGCAAAATGTCCATATTTTGTGCACTTATTACACCAGGTGACTTTGGCTGGACATGCATCATCTCTTGGGCTATGAATTTTCCACATCATCTACGTTTAGGCTGAAAGGCTTTGGTGCTGACTGGAATTTATCCTTCTTAGCCTCAGGGGTCTCTTGATAATGACTTCTAGCAGTCACCCTGCGTCTCTTTTATTGCTTCGAAGCTTTTTTCAAGTTCTTCAAGTTTTTCCTGCTTTTATTTATTCTGCTGTTTCACTAGTTGTGTCTGTTTTGTTATCTGGATAGCTGCGTTGTAGGGCTAAGTCTGTTTGTAACTGTAGCTGCTGTGAAAGGAATTTATCTGTTAGCCCAGTAAACAGCCTGTCTCTGATCTTTTCATGTTTTTCAGTCTCAAAATCATAGTTGTCAGCCAGTACATGCAGAGCTCTTATAAAACATTCAGCATTTTCCCTGGGTCCTTGAAGTCCCTGGTGAAAACATGCTCTTTCATAAACCCCATTTCTCTGAGGTATACAGTATGCATCTGACGTGGCCAGAACCCTTTCCTAGTCACCTTTGTGCCTGTCTGCAATAAAATAAAAGATTTAAAGATGTTTTCTGCCTGATCCCCACAGCATCAATTAAAGCACATACCTGAATATCTCCAGTTCCCTTGTGGAGTTTGGCTGCAATGAGAAGTTTTGCAAAAGTGGAAGTTCTCTGGGGCACGTGTTGAGGAGATCTTCCAACCTTGTTTGCTTTGTTCCTTCTGTTTCTGTTCTCCTCTGTACACTGAGTACCTGGTGGGCTGCAGGGCTGCTGCTGGCAGGTGATGCTACTGTACCAGATATGGCCTGGCCACAGAGCTCCCTTCCCAGCCATGTTCACTATACGATACATTAATGCTTTGCCAGGTAGAGATGAGGTTAGTGTAAAGGAGGGTGTCAAGTTTCGGGGCGGGGAGGGCGGGAGCCGTGTCAGTCTGTATCCACATATACATGGAGGAGTCCAGTGGCATCTTAAAGACCAACAGATTTATTTGGGCATAACCTTTCCTGGGTAAAACCCCACTTCTTCAGACAGTGCCACCTAGCGTCTGAACAGTATAATGCAGGTTAGTATTTCATTACACAATGTTCAGATTACACACATACACAAAGCACTCTTTCCGGGTGCGCGCACCAGCACAACCTGGGGGACGGGACACAAGAAGGTGCAATGGCTAATGAGCTAGTGTTTCACCTCTATAGACCTGAGCTCAGCACATGCCTGGGGAGTCCAGCTGCTCATGCCTGCACACGTACACACACACACACACACGCACACACACACACACACACACACACGCCCCTGGAGAGTGCCACAGCACACGTACACACACTGTCCCCATCCCTATACACGCTGGGGCATACTGCCCACGAAATACAATTTCAGACACACTGCAACATGCAAAGCATTTTCCTTGGGTATCCTTTAGCAACCCATGCACAGAGAATGTAACGCCCCTCTGGGCAGTCACTAAAACACAACGCCCTCTGAGAGGTGCTGGACAGCTCGCAGACTCCACAGATTGCCAGCTACATCCTGAAGCCAAACAGACACAGACCCATGGAAACCAGGCCTCATCCAGGAACACGTGTGCACCCAATGTATGTACGGCCATAGGGAAACTCCCTGGGCTGGAGTCCTGGCTGGCAGCAACAGGGAGCTGCTGGCGGGAAACTGGGAACACTGTTTAGCTGGGAGAAAGAATTTAAGCAGAAAAATGTGAATGATATTTGGGAAACATGTAATGAATGCGCTCACCCCAGGCAAGGGAGTTCCACAGTGGCCACTGGATGTTGGGGGCCTGGGATGAGGGATCGAGTAAGAGCTAGCTGCTTGCTGAAGAGTTGTACTCTGCTGTGGCTAGAACAGGAGATATGGGGGCCTACGCCAGTGCCTAAGGAATCTCAAGGGAACGCTCCCCCTCCCTAGCCCCTGGAGAGGTCCCCCTGCCCCTGCAATGCCTACTCTCAATTGGTGTGATGGGGTATCAGGCTAGGAACCGGGTTCATTGAAGGGAGGTTAGTGGAGAACCAATACACTCCGCTCACAGGCTGCTTCCTCAGCCCGTTGGGAAGAGCTAGTGGGTCTGGTGCAATGTGGAGTGTGACTTGCCAGGATGACAAATTCTGGGCCGAGGGGAGGATGTAAACAGGGTCTGAATGAGCTCTCTGTCATGGTGTGTGGGGGAGTCCGGTCCTGCACCCCTCTTCCTAGGACTCACAGTGACTCAACCAGCCAGTAAAACAGAAGGTTTATTGGACAACAGGAATGCAGGTTACAGCAGAGCTTGTAGGCTCAGCCAGGACACCTCAATCAAGCCCCTCTGGGGTCCTGGAACCTTAGCCCCCTGAATTCCAACCACCCAGCCCCAAACCGAAACTAAACTTCCTCCCCTCCAGCCGGCCCCTTCCTTTGTCCCCCTTCCCAGGCAAAGGTGTTCCCTCCCTCCCCCCTTACCTGGCTCAGGTTACAGGCGTAAATCCTGTCCCTCACCTAAAGACATCCCCTGCTCTCCCATCCCCCGTGCAGACAGCCCCTACTCCATCACACTCTCCCCCGACAGTGACTGCTGGGCTGGGGGAAAAGGTCTCAGGAGTAGACCGGATTTGCATAGCTACACTTACTCTGCCTTCGTTTTCAGCAGACAGAGCTGCTTTGCCAAAGTGATCAGTTTTGGATTAAAAGTCGCATTAACATGCTAAAAATAGCTGGATGGAGGCTGCAGCTCGGCGTGGAGTGCACAGAGCTGGGAGCCAGGAGATCTGGCCTCACCTCCATTGACTGTATTTCCATGCACTTCAGAGCCCTTGTTACTGTCTGACTGACTCAAGGGGGGAGCGGGGAATTGCACTGGGGTGGGGCAGAAGGTCTGTGTGTGTCTAGCCAGGTGTGGGGGGAGGCTGTGCCAGAGCAGGAGCAAGGGAGCCTGTCAACCCCCTGCTAAAGAACCTGGCTTCAGGCTACTCCTGGCTACACGTGGGTGTTCTGCTATTGAATGTGATGCTTGTTCCTAGATGATTCTGGCCCCCAGAGGAGGGAGAGTCGGTGTTTGTGCAAAGGGGCTGGAGGTGGGACCCTTCTCTGGGACCCCCCCCACCTCCTACCCCAGCAGGCTCACGCCTGGTCTACACCACGTTGTTAAATCGATTTTAACAGCATTAAATCGATTTAACGCTGCACCCGTCCACACTACATTGCTCTTTATATCGATTTAAAGGGCTCTTTAAATCGATTTCTGTACTCCTACAAAATGAGAGGAGTAATGCTAAAATCGATATTACTATATCGGATTAGGGTTAGTGTGGACGCAAATCGAGGTTATTGGCCTCATTATTTTACAGTAGCTACCCACAGTGCACTGCTCCAGAAATCGACGCTAGCCACGGACCTTGGACGCACACCACCGAATTAATGTGCCTAGTGTGGACACGCACAATCGACTTTATAATATCTGTTTTATAAAATCGGTTTAAGCTAATTTGAATTTATCCTGTAGTGTAGACGTAGCCTCAGGCTCTGTTACACCTACGCTAACGGAGGGTGCAGCAATCCTTTCAGAAAGAGCCAGGAACAGGCCCGAGTCTCACCCAGGCCGGAATCTTCCTCGCTGACTTTCAGGATGCATATGATAAAATAGATGTGCTTTGCTTATCCCCTCTGTAGCCATTACAGCTCACTCCCCTCCCTGAGCTGGAGTCCCGATCTCTGTGGGGCAGCATCCCGGAGAGGCTTCCTGGGCTGAGTGGACAGGCAGGCGTGCGAAGCTTGAGTCAGTGCACCGCTAAGAGCGGTGCGGCTGTGGCAGCTGGCTGAGTAGCTGCACTGCTGTTTTGAGTGTGCCAGCTCCCGCCTGTCTGTCTGCATTGGGATGCGAAGTCCCCGGGCTTTTCAATCAGTGAAGTATTTCACTAGCCTTTCCAATGTTCCTGATAAAAAACCATTCACACTGTATTTTCAAAGGAAGAGAGGCTTGGCTGCAGAAAAGGAGCTAGGCAGTAAGGCCCTGTGATAGGCACCAGCTTCGGGCCCACTGCAGTGCACTGTCTTTATTAAAATATAATTGAAAAGTCTGTAAAACTAGAAGCCTGGTCACTGGATGTCCCCTGCCTGGGCAAGTGCACTGAGCCCCGGGCTACAGAGTCGTTCTCATGGGGCATGTGCCTGTCTTGCTCTGTGGCTCAAGTGACTCATTGATTATTTAATCCACAGTGCAACAGGGAAGTTCGGGGAAGCCCCCATAGCCCAGTGCTCTGGTATGAGCGCTCTGCTGAGAACTCTGGTCAAATCTCTTCTCTCCCCCGTGGCGGAGAGGGGCCTTGAGCAAGGGGCCTCCCCCATCACAGGTGATACACTACAAGTTAGGAGAGCAGTCCTCAGCCTCCTCCGCCAGCTGTTTGCCATGGCGGTGGGGCTGCCTGACTGCTCCTGGCTGTGTTGAGCTAGGTGTCTGCAGCAGCCTGGATGTTGGCACCTAGCTGGGAGAGAGGGGTGGAGCTTAGGACACACCCCTCTCACTGCCATCTCCCATTGGCTAATTTAGGCCACTCCCTCCCCAGCATGCTGCGTCTCATTCTCTGGCACCCACCTGTCCCCGGGATCTGCAAGAGAGAGCCAGGGCACCTAATCCAGGGCTTGTGAATCCCGGTGATATTCCAGGGGCCTTCAGGTTACATGCGCTGACGCTTAGCGTCTCACCGCCTGATCCTTTTGTGTATCCAGGCCAAAACAACATTTCCACAACATCAGCCGTGGGGGGGAGGGAATTCATTTTTAAAAGCCCCCTTTTCTATGAAAATCTTTTGTCCAAAACATTCTGAGGAGCTCTACCCACTCCATTCCCAGGCACCAACACTGGGACATTTGCACCCCTCCCTGCAATGTGTGTCCAGAGCCAGCACCAGCTGCTGTGCCCCTGCATCCTAGACAGTCCTTACTCCTCCTCCCAAGGCGGGGTGGGTCTGACCCCAAATCTCCCCACACAACCAGCTCTTCATCTGGGGTACAGATCCCAACCGTGGCATGTGAACCAATCGGGAAGCGGAGCAATTGGGTCTCTTTCTAAGCTGCAGCTTGTCTGTTCTGCAAAACCCCCAAACATTGCCCGTTGTTTGAAAAATCCGCCCGGACAGAGTACGGAGCAATATCCAGGAAAATCCATATGTGTGGTGACCCACTCCCGTGCTTTGGTTGCCAACTCTCCAGAATTGGACTGGAGTCTCCAGGAATTAGAGATTAATCTTTAATTAAAGATTATGTCATGTGATTAAATCTCCAGGAATACGTCCAACCAAAATTGGCAACTCTACTCCCACCAGAAGGCACTTGCCCAGAGCACTGCCCCGCCGCATGCCGTGCTGGGCTGCTCAGTCTGGCAGCGGCCTGCAAAGCTCCCAGCTCCAGAACAGAGCCGTTGTCCGGGCTGGATGCTAGCCGAGAATGGGGACCCGCAAGAAAAGTCAGTGGGGTTGGTGGGCATGGGCAGGGGCAGGATCCACCCCTTCCTTGGCATCTGAAGGCAGGCGAGGAAGAGCAGGAAGTAGCTGCTGAGCTCCAGGCTGTGTTAGCTGCAGTGCTGTCAGAAGGCTTCTATCTGGGATGGCGGCACTGGTGCCTGGAGGCCCGTATCTTGCCACCTGGGATGGTGGTGCTGGTTCCCCGAGACCCATATCTCGCCACCTGGCACGGCAGCGCTGGTGCCTGGAGGCCCACATCTCACCACCTGGGATGGCGGAGCCGGTGCCCGGAGACCTGTATCTCGCCGCCTGGGATGGCGGCACCGGTGCCCGGAGGCCCGTATCTCGCCGCCTGGGTTGGCGGCATTGGAACCCACGGCCATTGCTTTCACACTCCACGCTGACAGCCCCGGCCCCTTCCCGTGCCCAGTTATGACCTTGCTGTAACAGTGCCAGTAACACAACCTGGAGTCGCTTCACTCCAGCGCGTGCGGCTTATCTGCCTGCCCGCTGGGAGCTGGCCAGTGGGTCGGGCCTGCTCTGCCAGGTGTGGTGCCGCACTCAGGGTCAGCCCACAGCCAGCCAAGAGCTGCTGCAGCCGCAGGTTAGTTAAGGTCATTCATGGCAAGGAAAGGGGGAGAGAGCAGGGACCGTCGAGGTCTGGGCCAGGATCTCACTGACAGGTGTGGGGGTCAGTTCCCTTCTCCCTGAAAACTCGCCCCTGAGGACTCTTTGCTCCCCCAGATGGTCAGTGAGTTCCTGGGTCCCCGCAACCTTGAAACCTGCCTTTATTTCACACTGCAACAAGGGTGGGCTAAGGCATCCCAGATCACAAGAGGAGGTGGGGTCCCAGTGCCTGGGTCACAGGGGAGAGTGGGGTTCCGGTGCCCGGTCTGAGGTGGGAGCGGGGCCCAGTGCTCGGATCACAATGGGGAGTAGGGTCCCAGTGTCTGGTCACAGGCGGGAGCCCGTTGCCCAGATCACAAGGGGGAGTGGGGTCCCAGTGCCTGGTCTCAGGTGGGAGCAGGGTCCCGGTGCCCAGATCACAAGGGGGAGTGGGGTCCTGGTGCCTGGTCTCAGGTGGGAACCTGGTGCCCAGATCACAAGGGGGAGTGGGGTCCCCGTGCCTGGTCTCAGGTGGCAGCGGAAGCCCAGTGCCCAGATCACAAGGGGGAGTGGGGTCCCGGTGCCTGGTCTCAGGTGGGAGCGGGGTCCAGTGCTCGGATCACAATGGGGAGTAGGGTCCCAGTATCTGGTCACAGGCGGGAGCCCGTTGCCCAGATCACAAGGGGGAGTGGGGTCCCAGTGCCTGGTCTCAGGTAGGAGCGGGGTCCCGGTGCCTGGTCTCAGGAGGGAGCGGGAGCCCAGTGCCTGGATCACAAGGGGGAGTGGGGTCCCAGTGCCTGGTGTCAGGTGGGAGTGGGGCCCAGTGCCCAGATCACAAGGGGGAGTGGGGTCCCGGTCTGGTCTCAGTGGAGCGGGGTCCTGTGCCTGGTCTCAGGAGGGAGCGGGGTGATCAGGCTGTCCTTTGTGGTGCTTGTGTGTGACCCGGCTGGCCTCCCAGAGGGGGCTTTGCCATCCGTGAGTGCGATGGCAGTGCCCCACCCTCAGTCCTGCATGGAGTAAGCTTCTCCGAGACCCTTATCTCTCTGCAGCACCTGCAGCAGTGTGCCCTGAGCAGGTTCACAGTCCTCCACCCCGGCGGGGATGTACAGCAGCTCCTAGGGACAATTGGCGGAAGCCGCATTTCTCTGCAAACACAGGGAGGTTGTTTTTGGAAGCTGGCGCTGCTAAGACAAGAGGGAGGGACCAGGTTGCAGGACTGGGCCTCCATTAACCACTTTGCCTAGGGCAAAACAGCCTCAGCACTGCTCCTCCCCTGCAGCATAGCCTGACGTTCACACCCAACAGTCTGCCAGCACTACCTGGCAAGGCACCACCAGGCCCAGCTTATACTCAAGGCACACACTTGGGCTATGCATACACACACATAACAGAGGCACACACCTGGCTGTGCTACACAACACACAGCACACAGCCAGGCTGTGCATACACACACACATACACAGGCCAATACCGGGCTTTGCATACACACACGCATACACAATCAACACACCGGCTGTGCATACACTTACACACACACACAGGCTGGGCATACCACACCACATACACACACACACATCACATGGGCTGTGCACCCCACACACATACACAGGCACACACTCAGCCTGTGCATACACACACGCATACACAGGCAACACCCCGGGCTGTTCATATGCACACACACCCGGGCTGTGCATACTGTGATGAAGTAGGGAGGTTTCTTGGTTTTTCCGTGTTTTCCGGAGGGGTTGCATGCAGATGGGGTGGGACTCAGTATCCGGGTGTTACTGGTTTAATGAAGGGAGGGGAAGGGAGTTTTGTGGGTACAGAGGACCAGAGAGGAACTTGGGAACCAGCCGATGGCCTGGGGATGGAGACCCAGCGACTGGTGACCTGGTGACCGAGACCCTGCTCAGGAGTTACAGAGCAGTTCTGGCCAGTGGGAGGACAATGGGCTGCAAGAGAGGACCTGTGACCAGCCGGTTCCAGCAGAGGGGCCAGAGGAGAGCTGAGAGGAGAGGAGACCAGGCGATCCTGTTTATGAGCCTGTTTTACCGAGAGAAGCCAATGGACAGAGGGGGCTTGGGGCTGGGGATATTGGAGGGCCCAGCTGGGACACAGGAGGTCTCTGGCTGGAAGAGAGGGGAAGCAGGCAGAGCCCACCTGGATGCAGGGAGACTGGGATGTGCTGTTATTGTGAGAGGCCAGGCCTGAGGCCCTGAGAGTTTCCTGTGCTGTGTTCAGCTCTCAATAAACCCTCCTGTTTTATGCTGGCTGAGAGTCACTCCGGTCTAGAGAGCAGGGTTGCATCAACCCCTTTGGGGGTGAGGAGGCGCCGGGGTCCAGAGCGAGGGGACTCCCTGAGGGGGCCCACGGTGAGAGACAGACGTGCTAAGGCTCAGAGAGGTGCAGCTCCAGGAGGTGGAGGGGCCTGACCCCGGGAGAGAGTGGACCCCCGAGAAGGGCTGTCGCACTGAAAGGGGCATCCCCCATGGACCGCACGGGGCCATGAGTGGACATGATCTGTGAGTCTGTGACACATACACACATGTATACACACGCACACAGCTGGGCTGTGCACACACACATGCATGCACACACCCGGGCTGTGCATACACACACACATACACACACACATCCAGGCTGTGCATACACACACACATACACACACACACCCAGGCTGTGCATACACACACGCATACACAGGCACACACCCGGGCTGTGCATACACACACACACACACATACACACACACGGGCCATGCATACAGACACATACATAGGCACACACTTGGGCTGTAGATACACAGTCATGTACACATGCGGACACACATGTCCGAGCCATCCATATGTGCACCCAGAGGCATGCCCTGTGACTGTACATACACACTTACACACTTGACTAGTGTGTATACTCATGAACACACACATACACAGACACACTGGGATGCAGCTCTCCACATACAGACACACAATGTCCTTCTAGAGATGCACATTATGCTTGTTCGTGCACACACATGTATACAAACACACACAAGTGCATTGATGCACACTGCACACTCACCCAGAGACGGCTTCCCACACAGACATGCTACACCTGCCCGCAGCCACATATGCTGGGTTTGGTTCATGTCAGTGTCACGATGACACGTCGGGCTTAGTGCTTAATTTGTAATAAAAGAGGTGCCAGGATGCCAGTAATTTTTTTACATTCATAATTGATGCAGCCAGCCCAGAGGTGCTGGCACAAATAAGCACTTGTCAGACCTGTTTGTATTTACCAGCCCCAGTGATGGGGTGGGTCCTACACACAGGCTGCCAGCCCTCCACTGCACCCTCTGGGACGGCGGGTCCCTGATCCCCAGCCCCTCCACTCTCTGTCAGCACTGCCGCACTCTGCCTGAGGGTTCCCCCACTGAGCTCTGCCCCTGGGGGCTGTCTGGGATACCAGGAATGCAGCTGGACGTTGGCAGCTGGACGTGGTTCTCACGCCCTTTCCAGCCAATGGCAGCTGCTGGCACCCAGGGAACTCTGAAAGTCAGGGGAGCTGCTGTGTTTCAGGACAAACTCCTTAAAAGGCTGGAAAGACAGGAAATCATTGGAGGCTTTTCCCATGGAGCCCAGAGCTCCTGGAGGACTGGCTGCCAGCACTGGCCGGAGAGGCCTGGAGAGATGCTCTGGAATCCCGTTCCTGGAAGGAGCTGCCTGTCGGGACCTGCCCTAGCCTTGCTGTTCAAGGGTGCCTCTCGCTAGCTTGCGTCTCTTCTGAGCTCCATGTGCTGGGGCACTGCCCCTTCATGTGTGCCACCTGCTCGTGGCTCTTAGGCAATAGCAGTGCCCATGGCCCAGCTGCTAGCACCAGCTGTGCCCAAGCTGGTCACAGTGGGAGCCGTGTCAGTTACCACACTGACCCCTGGGGCTGGCTGGAGGTCACTGCAGGGCTTGTGGTCTGGGCCTGGGGTGTGTTCGGAACAAATCTTCCACACAGAAACGTGGGCCTCTCCCCACCAGCCCTTAGGCCAGTGGTTCTCAACCTTTCCAGACTATTGTGCCCCTTGCAGGAGCCTGATTTGTCTTTGTACCCCAAGTTTTGCCTCATTTAAAAACTACTTGCTTACAAAATCAGACGTAAAAATACAAAAGTGGCACAGCACGCTAGTACTGAAAAATGGCTGACTTTCTCATTTTTACCATAGAATTATAAAATGAATCGCCTGGAAGATAAATATCGTACTTACATTGCAGCCTATAGTATATAGAGCAGTATAAACAAGTCACTGTCTGTATGAAATTTTCACGTGTACTGACTTCGCTAGTGCTTTTTCTGTAGCCTGTTATAAAACTAGGCAAATCTCTAGATGAGTTGATGGACCCACTGGAAGACCTCTGTGTACCCCTGGGGTATGACTACCCTGGCTGAGAAGCACTGCTTTAGATGGCCTAGTGCTGTTTGGTCCCTGCCTGCTCCTCTCTGGAGGAGGGGCTGGGGCCCAGAGGCCTATGACATGCAGTCATGTTGTTCCTGCTGTGGTAGCACAGGCTGGTGCTTTGACACCCCAGTGGGTACCCCAGGGGAGACAGTGTGTGAGCGTGTTCGTCTGGCCTGCTAGTGTTGCCAGGTGGCTGGTTTTCACCTGGAACGACCAGTCAAAAAGGGACCCTGGCGGCTCCGGCCAGCACTGCTGACAGGGCTACTCAAAGTCTGGTCGGTGGTGCAGCAGGGCTAAGGCGGCTCCCTGCCTGCCCTGGCGCTGTGCAGCTCCCGGAAGAGGCTGGCATGTCTGGCTCCTAGGCACACGGGCAATCAAGGGAGCTCCACATGCTGCCCCCACCCTGAGTCCTGGCTCTGCAGCTCCCATTGGCTGGGAACCATGGCCAATGGGATCTGCGGTGGTGATGCCTGCGGGCACGGAGCCACCTGGCCGCCCCTGCGCCTAGGGGTGGGACATGCCAGCCACTTCTGGGAGCTGTGTGGAGCCAGGGCAGGCAGGGAGCCTGCCTTAGCCCTGCTGCCCTGCCACCCGGGAATTGCCTGAGGTAAGCACTGCCTGGCTGGAGCCCACATCCCAACCCCCAGCCCCAGGTCAGAACCCCCTTCTGGAGCTCCTACCCCACACGCCTTCCTGCACCCCAACCCCAGCCCCGAGCTCCTTCCTGCACCCAAACTGCCTCCTGAAGCCTGCACCCCACTACTCCTCCCACACTCCAACCCCCTGCCCCGGCCCTCAGCCCACTCGCACGCTCCGAACCCCTTGGCTTCAGCCTGGATCCCCCTCCTGCACCCCAAGCCCCTCATCCCCAGCCCCATCCCAGAGCCTGTACTCCCAGCTGGAGCCCTCACCACTCCTGCACCCCAACCCCCTGCCCCAGCCCAGTGAAAGTGAGTGAGGGTGGGGGAGAGCGAGCAACAAAGGGAGGGCAATGGAGTGAGTGGGGGACGGGGCCTCAGAGAAGGGGCAGCGCAGGGTGTAGGGCAGGGGCATTCGGTTTTGTGTCATTAGAAAGTTGGCAGCCCTAACCCAGCCCCAGGCAGTCTCTCTGCGATGCAGGTCTAGCTGATGCTGATAATGGTGCTCTTTGAGCCATCTATGAATACCCATTAATGCCAAGCCGGGGGGTTATTTTCATCCTGCAGCAGAGTGCTCCTCAAATGGCATAGGGGTAATGTCCTGGACAATCCAAACTCTTAGGGTCTGTCATCTCGAGTTGGGAATTACACTTCCAGGTCCTGTGCAGATGTCCAGTGAGATAGCGGCTCCTGCTCCCGTCAGCCCCAAGGCCTGTGTTCTGCATTCCTCCATTGCCAAGAAGCTCCTGGCCTGAGAGCTCAGCTCTGTGCTTTTGCCTGAAGAACTGCAAAGGGGGCAGCCCATGATCTGCAGTGCAGCCGCTGCCTCCTCCTCTAAGGGGGACTGAGGAGCGTTCCCAGAACCCGCCTTGCACTCAGCACCTCCCTGATTTGTGATTCAGAGCAGACAGCTTGGCTCCTGGCTCAGAAAGGAATGTGGGCAGCGCCAGGGCAGCTGCACTCTCCCACTCAGCACTCCCAGCTCACCAGGCGGCTCTTGCAGCAGTCACAGTTGGAAGTGATTTTGCTTCGCAGACCGAGGAGATCATGCTCGAAGTGCTGGGCTGCAACAACTCACAGCAAATCCAGCTCCCCTGGCTGTCCTTCCCCTCTGCAGGCAGCCTCACTGCTGCCGCCATATGGCCTGAGGCTGGACGCTGCCTCCCGCCATGCCTGGTCCTAGCCCAATGGCGTTGGGCAGGGGACTGAGGCAGGCTCTAGCTGCACCTGTGATGGCTACTGCTCTGCACTCACTCCGCTGAGCCCACACTGGTTCATCAATGGCAGTGGCGTCCCAGCAATGGGCACAAAGGTCTGCCCATGGCAGTGACCCATTTGCCTGAGTGGTTTCCTCGATGGGCAGAGCTGCTTGTCTGGGTGTCTCGGGCACCAGGGTGGGGAAAGCCGACACCCAGGCTGAGGGGTGAGGGATGAAAGAAGCACAGTGCCAGCAGCAGGAGAATGGCTGAACAGCTCTTGTCTCGGTGCTTGGGTATCGTTGGGATCAGAGCCCTCTGCAGCCCACCTCCCACCCAGGGCCAGTAAGATGTTTCACGCCCTAGGTGAAACTTCCACCTTGTGCCTCCCCCGCCCCCGCACCCACACCCTGAGGCGCCCCCTCCGTGGCAGCTCCCCCACTCCACCCTGAGGCACCCCCCTTGTGGCAGCTCCCCCCGGCCCCAGCTCCCCCCTGCTCTGCCCATGATCACGGGCACCCCGAGCACACCGTGGCCGCTTCACTTCTTCTGCCTCCCAGGCTTGTGGCGCCTAAGCTGATTGGCTCCGCAAGTCTGGGATGTGGGAGAAGTGAAGCAGCTCACCCCTGCTCCGCCTCCTCCCCGAGCACGCCAATCAGCTTAAGTGCTACAAGCCTGGGAGGCGGAAGAAGTGAAGCGGCCACGGTGTGCTCGGGGAGGAAGTGGAGCAGGGGTGAGCTGGGGCGCAGAGTTCCCCTGTGTGTCGTCCCCCCCTTTACTTGCTGCAGGTGGCCCTCCCCACTCTCCCCTGCCCCAGCTCCCTCCACTTAAATGACGGCGGCAGCCAGGGTGGCCAAAGATCCAGCCGCTGCAATCGCTGACGAAGTAAATGGCGCCCCCCAAATGCTAGTGCCCTAGGCGACCGCCGAGGTCACCTAAATGGTTGCACCGGCCCTGCTCTCACCTGGCAGCAGCATGGCTTTGATGCAACCTCTGCTTGGCTAAGGGATGGGGTGAATGAGAGGAGCTAGCTGGAAATCCTGCCCCACACCAGGGGGGACAGGTGATTGGCCACAGGCCTCCTGGCCATAAGAACATAAGAATGGCCTTACTTGGTCACACCAAAAGTCCAACTAGCTCAGTGTCCTGTCTTCTGACAGTGGCCAGTGTCAGGTGCCCCAGAGGGAATGAACAGAACAGGAAATCATCAAGTGATCCATCCTCTGTCACCCATGCCCAGCTTCTGGCAAACAGGCTAGGGACACCATTCCTGCCCATCCTGGCTAATAGCCATTGATGGACCTATCGTCTATGAATTTATCTAGTTCTTTTTTGAACTCTGTTAGAGTCTTGGCCTTCACAACATCCTCAGGCAAGGAGTTCCACAGGTTGACTGTGCACTGTGCGAAGAAATACTTCATTTTATTTGTTTTAAACCTGCTGCCTATTAATTTCATTTGATGACCTCTAGTTCTTGTGTTATCGATAGTAAACAACACGTCCTTATCTACTTTCTCTGCACCAGTCATGATTTTATGGTCCTCAATCATATCTTCCCTTAGCCGTATCTTTTCCAAGCTGAAAAGTCCCAGTCTTATTAATCTCTCCTTATACGGAAGCCCTTACATACCCCTAATAATTTTTGTTGCCCTTTTCTGAACCTTTTCCAATTCCAATATATCTTTTTTTGAGATGGGGTGACCACATCTGCATGCAGTATTCAAGATGTGGGTGTATCATGGCTTCATATAGAGGCAACATGGTATTTTCTGTCCTATTATCTATCCCTTTCTTATTTATTCCCAGCATTCTGTTTGCTTTTTTGACTGCCGCTGTGCATAGAGTGGATGTTTTCTGAGAACTATCCACAAAGACTCCAAGATCTCTTTCTTGAGTGGTAACAGCTCATTTAGACCTCATCATTTTATATGTATAGTTGGGATTATGTTTTCCAATGTGCATTACTTTGCATTTATCAACATCAAATTTCATCTGCCCTTTTGTTGTTCAGTCACCCAGTTTCATGAGATCCTTTTGTAGCTCTTCGCAGTCTGCCTGGGTCTTAACTATCTTTAGTAATTTTGTATCATCTGCAAATTTTGCCACCTCACTGTTCCTTTTTCCAGGTCATCTATGAATATGTTGAATAGTGCTGGTCCCAGTACAGACCCCTAGGAGACACCACTGTTTACCTTTCTGGAAACTGACCCTTTATTCCCTATCTTTTAACCAGTTACCAATCCATGAGAGACCTTCCCTCTTATCCCATGACTGCTTACTTTCCAGTTGTGATAATCCACCATGACCTGTGGGAAATTGTTCCAATGGTTAATTACTCTCACTGTTTACATATTATTGCATCTCTGAATTTTTCTGGCTGCAACTTTCAGCCATTGGATTGTGTTAGACCTTTGCTAGGTTGAAGGGTCCATTATCCAATTTCTGTTCCCATATCATAGAATTTCAGGCTTGGAAGGGACCTCAGGAGATCTTCTAGTCCAACCCCCTGCTCAAAGGACCAATCCCAGAACAGATTTTTACCCCAGTTCCCTAAATGGCCCGCTCAAGGATTGAACTCACAACCGTAGGTTTAGCAGCCAATGTGCAAACCACTGAGCTATCCCTCCCCCCAGACTGTGATCATGTGCTCCCTTAATCTTCTCTCTTTGTTAAGCTAAACAGATTGTGCTCCTTGACTCTATCACTATCAGGCAGGTTTTCCAATCCTTTAATGACACATGAGGCTCTTCTCTGACCCCTCTCCAATTTATCAACATCCATCTTGAATTGTGGACACCAGAACTGGACACAGGATTCCAGCAGTGATCGCACCAGTCCCAGATGCAGAGGTAAAACAACCCCCCTATTCCTATTCAAGATTCTGCTGTTTATGCATCCTAGTATGATATTAGGACTTTTGGTCACAGCTTCATAGTGGGAGTTCACATTCAGCTGATTATCCATCATGCCCTCCAAGACTTTTCAGTCGCTGCTTCCCAGGAAAGAGTCCCCCATCCTTATAAGTATGGTGAGATATCCTCTGCATTATTTACCATTCCCCCAATCTTTGTGTCACCTGCAAACTTTGTCAGTGATGATTTTATGTTTTTTTCTGGACCATTGATAAAAATATTAAAATAGCCTAGGGACAAGGACTGACCCCTGGAGGACCTCACTAAAAACACCCACTCAGTGATGATTCCCTGGTTATAGTTACATTTTGAGACCTGTCAGTTAGCCAGTTTTTAATCCATTGATTATGTGCAGTGTTGAATTTGTATAGGTCTAGTTTTTAAATCATAATGTCATGTGCTTCCAAATCAAATGCCTCACAGAATCTAAGTATATTACCTCAGCACTATTACTTTTGTCAGCTAAACTTGTAATTTCATCAAAAAAGAGATCAAGTTAATTTGACAGGATTTCCCACAGCCCCTGTTGATTGGCATTAACTACGTTACCCTCCTTTAATTCTTTATTAATCAAGTCCTATATCTGTCACCCCATTATTTTGCCCTGGATGGATGTCAGGCTGACAGGTCTATAATTACCCACGTCATTTCAGTTATGTATTGCAAATATTGGCACAACATTAACTTTCTCCCAGTTTTCTGGTGCAACCCTAGGGTTCCAAGACTTGCTGAAGATCAACACCAATTATTCAGAGAGCTCCTTGGGCAGCTCTTTTAAAACTCTTTGATGCAAGTTATCTGGACCTGTTGATTTTGAAATGTATAACAGTAGTAGTGGCTTTAATATCTGCCATTAGTTCCATTGCATTTCACCCTCTTGTGGTAGTTCTAATGATAACACTTTTTAGCACAGAAAATACAGGTTAGACTCCAGTACACAGAATCCTTTGTTTGGGAGGAGAGAGAAATATAGCCTATGTTAGCAACAAATCTCAAGGTCTTTGTGTCTCCTAACAAGAATCCCAGAATGCCACGTGGGGGCAATATTCAACGTCATCAAACTCTCTTCCTGGAGATCCCAGTCCCCCCATTTTCATTGTCACAGTGTTGTGAAGTCAGTAACAATGCTCACCCCATTGTCACGCCAAAACACGCTTTGGCCCCAGGTTAGTAAGGAACTTAAGCACTTGCCTAAGCTTAAACATGAAAGTGATCCCATTTGCTTCTGATTTACTCACTGGTGTGTAGCCTGGCACCTGCCTATGTACCTTGCTGAGTGGGGCTCAAGAGACTACAGCTCCTTCACATGTCCCCTGGGCACACCTCTGTGACATTCTATGCCTTGGGGGAGTGCCCTGTGACCCACATATTCCTCATTTCTATATAATTGTGATATTTCACATAATGCATGCCATGTAAGGTATCAGGAGAAAGTCACTATTCTATCTAAATATGTATATTATTAATGCATATGAAGTTATGAGAATGTGTTGTATGGTTGTCACTAAAACATGCTGCGAGTTGGGGAACTGCGCAGTTATTAGCTCCCCAGAGACAAGGATGCTAACCAATGCCCAGGCGGATGTCAAACAACCATCAACAGTCATTGTCCAGCAAGACAGCTACAATTCAATGTCTCGCTTGCACAAGACTACACCAAGGGAATTGCTCAACCTTGCCTGAGGACTCAGCAATGCCCCTCAGACATGCCTGGACTTGTGTTCTCCAAGCACATAGACTAAGGGTATAAAACAGAACACAGGGATCCCGTGCTTGGCCTTTCTTCTTCCCCTACCAACACTGCAAGCAACAAGGACACTCAGAAGACTGAAGATTCCAGGTTTAAAAGATAAACTTGTATATTAAGGACTGTTAGATCCAGTGGGGTGAGAACATTGCTTGAGCTAAATACTGTCTAGTGTGATGAGGGTTAAAATTTAGGCCGTGTACTTTTATTTTACTTTCTTTTGATAACCACTGTGGCTTTTCGACGATTACTTATAAGCGCTTGAAATCTATCGTTTGTAATCAATAAATTTGAGTTTGCCTGAAGTGCTTGGTAAATCTGCTCAGGTTTTACAAAGGCTGGTGTATATCCACTTTCCGCTGATAAAGTGGTGAATCAATTAATAAACTTGCATTGCTCAAGAAAGGGGCTTGAGCAGTGCAAGACGGTTTATTCCTCAGGTACAGTGCTGGGAGCTGGGGGGAGATTTGGCCCTGGTGACTTTTTCTCTGTGATTGATGAGTGGCTCTGGGAACATTCATGCAATCTAGCTGGGTGTGGGGCTCCACACGTGAGTGTGTTGAGTGATAACAGTGCCTGGAGGGGTTTGCTGTGTGTCAGTAGCAAAGCATTGTGAGTAGGGTGACCAGAGAGCAAATGTGAAGAATCAGGACAGGAGATGGGGGGTAATAGGAGCCTATATACGAAAAAGATCCCAAAATCAGGACTGTCCCTATAAAATCGGGACATCTGGTCACCCTAATTGTGAGAGACAGCTCAGGCTAGCGAGTTAAGAGTGCACAGTGGTCTCACAGTTCCAGACTGCACCCTGGAGATCCCGTCACAACCTCCACTCCTCTTTCTGCCAAGAGAGCCCATTGCTGCAGGCACAGCACCAGAGACCACAACTGACACAAACAGAGCTGGGCTGAGGATTTTGAAATTTGGGAGTAAAATGAAAACTTTAAAAATTCTGCGCAAAGTGGGGCCCAGCTCTCCTGGAAGCCCCGGCTCTGAGGTGGTGTGCATGGAGAGCTACCCTGGGACGGCTGAGGAGCCATGCGCCCGGGATCCAGGCTTCCAGGGATCCCCGGATCTCAGCCCTCACCAGCCCAGCCAGCAGGCTGCTGAGGAGTGAGGCAGGTGAGCTGGTAGGAAACCAGCCAGGTTCCAACAGAATGTTGTTAAAATCAAACGGTCTGTGAAATGTTTTGATTTGCAGGAACTGGCAAAAATGTTCCATTACAATGATCCCAAGCAGCTCTGGTAATGTGGTGTCACTGCTGCCCAGCACAGACACTCGTGTCTGCTCCTGCCCACTTTATTTCCAGGGGAGATTCTGGAGGAAGATCACTAAGTGCAGGAAAGGGCACACTAGCCATTTTGTAGCCTCCTTTATGGAGCAGGCCAATGCAAAGAGGTGTCTCATGCACTCAGATCCAATAGAGGTGAAACAAGTAAATCCTTTGCTCCAGTGGCAGAGAGTTCCAGAGCTAAGGGCCCTCCATAGGTAATGATCTGCCCAGGCTCTGAAGAGTGTCATGTAGGTTTTGTGGCTACAATGCCCCTGAGGCTAGTTTGAGGTCTATGAGGTGGCAGGGGGCATGTTGGGGATAGTGTGTGCTGGGAGAGGCTAGTGTCTAGACATCCAACAGTCACACACGGAGCTTGTGAGCAGACACATATTCTTCAACTACTTGAAGGGGGGTTCCAAAGAGGACGGATCTAGGCTGTTCTCAGTGGTGGCAGATGACGGAACAAGAAGCAATGGTCTCAAGTCGCAGTGTGGGAGGTTTAGGTTGGATATTAGAAAACACTATTTCACTAGGAGGGTGGTGAAGCACTGGAATGGGTTACCTAGGAAGGTGGTGGAGTCTCCATACTTAGAGGTTTTTAAGGTCAGGCTTGACAAAGCCCTGTCTGGGATGATTTAATTGGGGATTGGTCCTGCTTTGAGCAGGGGGTTGGACTAGAGGACCTCCTGAGGTCTCTTCCGACCCTGATGTTCTATGATTCTACATGGGCATTGGGAAACTCATAGATTCTTGTGCCTTTTGGGTGGCCCGGCCTCCTGAGTCCCAGCCTGGAGGCTGGGGAAGCCATGCTATACAGGGCTGGTGGAGAAAGGGTTGTCCAGTGGTTTCAGCACTTGTCTAGAAGTTAGCAGACTCAGGTTCTATTCCATCACATACTTTCTGGGTGACCTTGGGCTGGTACTCATGAGACCAGGCCCCCCACAAGGATCTACTTTGGCTCTGGAAATACTGCATGAGAAGGCACGAGGTGTTTGAAGTGCTCACAGCAAGAGTGCACAGTTGAGCAGGCTCTGTGATTATGGCATAAGTGCAGCAGTTTTATGGCATGAAAACCACTGGGTGGTTTGCCATTGAGCACAGTGCATCATGGTATGCTGATGTAATGTTCCCATTCTCCCCTGCAACAATGTTTTGGTCCTATGAGGCATTGCACAAACTTCCCAAAGCACACTAAGTTGCACTTTGGGATAGCTACCCACGATTCACTGCTTTGTGCATTGAGCATGTGCTGTGTCACGGACTGTGGGGGAGTCAGGGCCCTGCACCTCCCACTTCCTGCGATTCACCGTGACTCTCAGCCAGCCAGTAAAACAGAAGGTTTATTAGATAACAGGAACACAGTCCCAAGCAGGGGTTGTAGGTATAACCAGGACCCCCCAGCCAGGTCCCTCAGGGGGGCAAGAATCTTAGACCCCAGACTCGGGCTTCCCTGCCTCTTCCCAGCCATCCCAAATCTGAAACCAAAACCCCCTCCAGCAGGATCTCTCTCCTTCTTTCTCTCCCCCTCTCCCTTTGTCCAGTTTCCCCTGCAAAGGTGTCAACGTGCCCCATCCCCCTTCCTGGCTCAGGTTTCACGCTCAGGTACTGTCCCTCACCTAAGGTCATCCCCTGTTCTCCCATCCCCCATGCAGACAGTCCCAGTGACACTAAACGACATTTCCAGGTCAATCCACTCTGCTTCCTACTGCATCGCATCTCTCCCCCCTTCGAGACTGAACTGAGCTGGGTCACTTTACCAGTGACCTGGGGAAGTTCAGGGCCCCCTCTCCGGGACAACGCGTCCGCTATCAGGTTGGCACTTCCCTTCACATGGACCACGTCCATGTCATAATCCTGCAGGAGCAGGCTCCACCTCAGGAGCTTGGTGTTAACTCCTTTCATCTGGTGCAGCCAGGTCAGTGGAGAGTGATGGGTGTACACGGTGAAGTGTCACCCAAAGAGATATGGCTCTAGTTTCTTAAGTGCCCACACCATGACCAGGCATTCCTTCTCGATGGCCACGTAGTTCTGCTCCCGGGGTAGCAACTTTTTGCTCAGGTACACGATGGGGTGTCTCTCCCCCTTTTCATCCTCCTGCATTAATACCACCCCAGGTCCCGTGTCTGAGGCGTCGGTGAACACCATAAAGGGCTTATCAAGTCTGGGTTTGCCAGAACTGGGCCACTGACCAGAGCCTCCTTCAGCTGGCACTGCTCGATCCAGACCACCTTGTCTGGCTTCCCCTTCTTGCACAGCCCAGTGATGGGCTCTAAAGTGGGGCACAAACCTTCAATAGTACCCTGCCATCCCAATAAAGGCATGGACCTGCTTTTTGGTTTGTGGAGCGGGCCAGTCTCTGATCACCTCCACTTTGGCTGGTTCCGGCTTTAAGCAGCTGCTCCCCACCCGATGGCCCAGGTAAGATACTTCCGCCATCCCCACCTTGCACTTCTCAGCTTTTACGGTCAGCCCTGCCTCCTGGAGTCGGTCCAACACTTGTTTAACCTGGGACATATGGTCCTCCCAGGTCTGGCTAAAGACACAGATGTGGTCAATATATGCCACGGCAAAACTCTACATCCCCATCAGTAGCTGATCCACCAGGTGCTGGAAGGTGACTGGCGCTACCATGAGGCTGAAAGGCAGGGTCAGAAACTCGTAGAGCCCCAGAGGGGTGATGAAGGCCGATTTCAGCCTGGCATCTGCATCCAGCGGCACTTGCCAGTAGCCCTTGGTAAGATCCATGGTGGTGAGGTACCGAGCACCTCCCAGCTTGTCTAGGAGCTCGTCAGGCCTGGGCATGGGGTAGGTATCAGATACGGTGATGGCATTGAGCTTTCGATAGTCCACACAGAACCGGATTGACCCATCCTTCTTGGGGACCAGCACCACTGGCGAGGCCCAAGGGCTGGAAGACTGCTGGATCACCCCCAAAGCCAGCATGTCCCTGACCTCTCTTTCCAGATCCTGGGCAGTTTTACCAGTGACCCGAAAAGGGGAGCATCTTATAGGGGGATGTGACCCGGTCTCCACCCTGTGGACAGTCAAATTAGTGCGTCCAGGCTGGTTGGAAAACAGCTGTCGGTACAGATGCAGCACCCCTCTGATCTCAGCGTGCTGGGCCATGGTCAGCTGATCAGAGAGGGGAATCGCCTCCAGGGGGGAACCCGCTTTTGTCCCAGGGAATAGATCCACTAAAGGGTCATCTCCCTGCCCCTCCCAGTGTCCACACACGGCCAACACCACATTCCCCCGTCATAATATGGCTTCATCATAGTGACATGGTACACCTGGTGGTGGTGTGCCCAGTTTGACAGCTCCACCACATAGTTTACCTCATTTAGCTGGTTGATAACCTTGAAGGGACCTTCCCAGGCAGCCTGTAATTTGTTTTTCCTCACAGGGATGAGAACCATCACCTGATCCCCGGTGGCAAAGGCTCGGGCCCGTGCCGTGTGGTCATACCAGACTTTCTGCTTCCTCTGGGTTCTGGCCAGATTCTCCCTGGCCAGGCCCATGAGCTCAGCCAGTCTTTCTCAGAAGGTCAGGACATACTCCACCACCGACTCTCCATCGGGAGTGGCCTTCCTCTCCCATTCATCTCTCTTCAGGTCTAGGGGTCCCCTTACCCACCTGCCCTATAACAGTTCAAAAGGTGAAAACCCAGTAGACTCCTGGGGTACTTCCTTATATGCGAACAGCAGGTGAGGTAAGTACTTGTCCCAGTCCTGCGGGTGCTAGTTCATAAAGGTTTTCAGCATCATCTTTAGCGTCTCGTTGAACCTCTCCACCATCCCGTTGGACTGGGGGTGGTATGCTGAGGCCCAGTTGTGCTGGACCCCACATTTCTCCCACAAGCACCAGAGCAGGGCCGACATGAAGTTGGACCCTTGGTTGGTCAAGCCTTCCTTGGGGAACCCCACTTGGCTGAAAATGGTCAGCAGCGCATCCGCCACAGTGTCTGCTTCAATGGAAGCTAAGGGCACTGCCTCAGGGTAGCTGGTGGCAAAATCTAGCACCACCAAAATGTATTTCTTCCCTGACGGGGTTGTCTTACTGAGAGGTCCCACTATGTCCATGGCCACCTTCTGGAAAGGTTTCTCTATGATGGGCAAAGGTCTCAAAGCCTCTTTCCTGTTGTCCCGGGCCTTCCCACCCTCTGACAGGGGTCACAAGATTGGCAGTACTGTTGGACTGTAGTAAAGACCCCAGGCCAGTAAAAGCTCTGTAGCAGCTTCTGTCTGGTGCGCCGGATTCTCTGGTGCCCTGCGAGAAGAATGTCATGGGCCAGGTACAGTAACTTGCGGCAAAACTTCTGGGGGGCCACCAGCTGCCTCCTGCTCCCTCATGACTCCATTTTTCCTGTATTTTCTCAGTATAGGAACCCCTTCTCCCACAGGAACCTCTCCTGGTAACCTCGCCCCATGATATGTACCACACTGAGCTTGGCCAGGGCCCTTAGCTTCCACAAGGAAGGATTTTTCTGCAACTCGGCCTGAAACTCAGCAGCTGGCGAAGGAATGGGCACTGGCTCCCTCTCGCTGGCTGGGTCTGAAGCTGCAGCCTCCCTGAGCCGTGTCCCTAGGCACTCCCTCGCCTCCGGGGTAGGGCCCTGCACCTTGGGCAAGGTACCCTCCCCCTGAGGTCAGGGTGTAGTGCCCCTCACCGGCTCTGGCTACAGGTCACAACCAGGGCACCCTGGGGGTTGCTTGGCCAGTCCTCCAGGTCCCCCTCCCACCCATTAACACCTCAGTGGGCAAATAGTGGTGCACCCCCACTTCCTTGGGGCCTGTGTTGTACGCAAAGCAGTGTGAGAGCGTGTATGTGCGTGTTGTACCGGAGGCAGCGTGTGTGTGTACGTGCGTGTTGTATCCGAGGCAGCGTGTGCGTGTAGGTGCATGTTGTACCTAAGGCAGTGTGTGCGCGTGTGTACGTGTGTTGTACCTGAGGCGGCATGTGCATGTACATGCATGTTGTACCCGAGGCAGGGTATGTGTGTATGTGTGTTTTACCCAAGGCAGCCTGCATGTGTACGTGCATGTTGTACCCAAGGCAGCGTGCGCGTGTATGTGTGTGTTGTACCTGAGGTGGCATGTGCATGTACATGCATGTTGTAACTCAGGCGGAGTGTGCATGTACATGCGTGTTGTACCTGAGGCGACATGTGCATGTACGTGCGTGTTGTACCTGAGGCAGCGTGTGTATGTACGTCTGTGTTGTATCTGAGGCAGCGTGCGTGTGTATGTGTGTGTTGTACCCGAGGCAACGTGTGCATGTGTGTATGTGTGTTATACCTGAGGTGGTGTGGGCATGTACATGCATGCTGTACCCTAGGCAGCGTGCGTGTGTGTGTGTGTTGTACCTGAGGCACCGTGTGTATGTACGTGTGTGTTGTATCTGAGGCAGCGTGTGCGTGTATGTGCGTGTTTTACCCAAGGCAGCGTGCGTGTGCTCGTGTTGCTCTCGTGCAGGGCAGGTGCTGTCTGAGCAGTGAAGGCCCCTCATTGCTCCGCTGTTGTGGAAAGTGGTGCAAGGAGCAGGAGGCCAGGAAAGCCTCCTTGGGAGTCTGGGGAACAGGTCACCCTTAGTCCAGACACCCTGAGAGAGAGAGCGGCTCTGTGCCTCCGGGCAGGGACTGGGCATCACGCCCCTCCTCAGCAGGGCAGCTTCAGGCCCTGCCTGCTATGGGCTAAAGGAGCAGTTGGGACTGAAACCCGCTTCTCCTCAGCTCTCCCCCCCACACCCCCCGCCAGCCGAGGCACTGCCCGCTCAGATGGGCGAAGGCAGGGCAGGCACTGCCTGTGGCTGGCTCTCTACATGAGCAACACGTTGCAGACTTGTGGTCCTGGTGGCTCCTGGAGCCAGGTCGCTCTCCAGGGCTGTGCTGGCAATGGCTCAGCTGCGCTGCGCAGGGTAATGCTACAGAAACCGCTGGCCCCAGTTCCAGTCTGGTTGAGCCTATAATAAAACAACAGCAAGGCAGTTCGAGCCCTCAGCTCCCAAACAATAGCAGTGGCTGGGCTGTTTTTCCCTGAGAAGGAGAAGAAAGAGCTGGCGAGGCAGGGCCGCCCTGCTGCAGCTGGGCCTGCAGGCACTCCACCATGCTGCTCTTGAGCGATGCTTGGAGCGAGATGAATAAACCGCCATCTCGCGCTGTGTCTGACCCAGGCGAGGATACATTAGTTTTGGACAGAACAGCCAGTCTGGGAATTGAGTGGACGGCTCGCGGCTGGTTTTAGAGCTTTAGAGAGCAGGAAACAACGTCTCTACAGTGGTCACGCTGCTTTCCAGAGCTGGCAAGAGTACAGCAGAGGGCCCAGCCTCAGAGAGGGGGAGAGAGAAGCCAGTCGGTAACTCCGAAATCCAGTCACTCTGGTAACAGCCCCGGTTTTCTAGGGCACTTCAGCAGGACATCAGGGCCAAATGCACCCCTGACGTCAGTGGAGTTGCACTGGGGTGATCCCTGCCCCAGATATGACAAGGTGTCTGATCTGACCAGAACGCCCNAAGCCACCAGGGTCGGAGACCTCCTGGACTATGACCGGGGAGACTGGCTGGATCCCCTGACGCTCGCTCAACGCATGGGGCTCTCCAGACCTTGTACTCCCCGGCGTGTACTCCAGGAGGTGGAGGCCACTTTGCCGCCCACTGCTCGGGCCTACCTCGACCGGGTCCTGTGAGAGGGCACGCCCCGCCCACCCACCACCCCCCCAGTCTAGCAGCCTCTGGGTTCTAACACTGCTCCGGAGCCCAGCAGGGACCAGCTGTCTGGCAGCGAAGCCAGAAAAGAGTCAGAATCCTTCCGAAAGCTGCTGTTCTCCGGCCCCTCCTGAGCCCCATCACAAGGAGCAAAGTGTAGCTACTTCCTGGTGTGCGCCGAGCTCAGAGGCTTAAAAGGAAGCAAAGCTCTCTGCAGGAGACAGGGGACGGGCTTGCTCTGGTAGCACCAGTCCCAGCAGTAAGAATCTGCCCCATGGCAGTTCTGTGCAGCCTTTTCTGCCCTCTGGCTTGAAATGTGTTTGTGGGCTGGCGTAGGGAAATGCTATGAATGGGACATGGACCTGGATTATGGCGGAGCAGGGGATCGTGAAAGGGCGGGTATATCTGGGGAAAGCAGGCCAGCCTGGGCTGGCAGCTAGTGGACAATGCTTGAGGAGTGAGGCCTAATTCAGCAAAGAGACCAGAGACTGCCAGAGAAAGCAGAAACTGTCTGGGGCAGCAGGGCCACTTTTTCAGGATATTGCTCTGCTCTGCACTGGGGTTGTCACACAATCAGGCCTAGCAGAGGCTGAGCTGGGGCCACTGACTGCAGAACCAGTAGCAGAACTACCCAGGACCCAGCTGTAGTGCACCTGGTGGTGCCAGGCCTGGAAACCAGGATCTAAGAGGGCCTGCAGAGTGATGAGAGCAGGAAGGCTTAGGACAGCCATCTCCTGGTGCCCACTTGCCCACTCTGCATCCAATTGGATTCATGAATGAGGTTAAGATGGGTGGGTGTGTTGTGCTCACAATGAGTTCTGGGCCCCAACAAGCCAGACAGTTAATAAGCCTGGAAGCAGACAAGGTTTGAGGTTGGGGCTCAAGCCAACTGTTTTATTTATTTCAAAAGAAACCCCAAGACATTACCCGGACTGGCTTTCTACTGCTAATATCACCTGGCAGAAGGGACAGTAGCGCATAGAACCTTAGCTCAGAGGACACGGCGGCAAAGATGAAACATGGTGTAGCAAACACAACCCCACCTTCAGCAAGAGACAAATGCTGTGAAAGAGTGCAAGGAATCCTTGAGATGTGATTTTTGTAACTGACAAAAACTGCTAGTTCAACATGGTGGCTCTCCAGACAGACTTGAAGTGGTCTGTCCTATCTTGACGGTTGGAGTGCCATGAAATGTCTGTATGAACAAACTCCACTTTCATTCCTGGGCAAACAGGTTCCCAGCTGGTCTCCTGTTTAGATGAGCTGTGGGTTTGTTAGGGAGAAAAAGGTTACTGAAAGATTATTAAGAATAACTATGTAAGCAAGGCTGGCAGGTGGCCATCTAAGAGGAGATATGGCCTCCTGAGCTGGGAACAATCAAAAATCCAAGTGTATGCAAATCAGCCAGTCCAGGTGATGTGGTCTTTAGGGTAGTAAGAAACTGGTGCATTAGCTTAATTAACTACTGATTATTATTTTATATTTATAAATTATGAGCAACTGTGGAAATAGCAGAGGATGGAAGGAAATTACACATATTACAGCTCACACAACATTAAAGGGAAGAAAAGTGATCCTGGCAATGCCTGTTGAACTTTTATTCCTAGTGACATAACAGCATATGTATGTCACGGAGTCACCGGGCAATGCTCTGGAACTGCTCCCCACCAAGCCAGTCAGGACTTTGGGAAGCCTCCTCTCCCTTGGAGCAGACTTGTTCAGGGCAAGAAGCTCACACGTCTTCACCTCCTGGGTCTCTCCTTGGAGCATTCAGCATCCTCTGCCCCTCCGTGGGCTTCCCACAGCGAGCCCACCCAGGCGGGGTCCTGGGGAAGCCACAGGGTTCTGCACCCCCACTTTGCAGTCAGACGTGACTCTCAGCCAGCAAAACAGAGGTTTATTCGATGACAGGAACAG